>NW_010528575.1:0-481 GCF_000687285.1 Phaethon lepturus | reverse complement strand
TTGGCTTACTATCCACTAATTGATTTTTCAGGTAGTAAATGATGAAATTGCAACAAGAAGTCTGAGGGCAATCAAGAGAGACTTCAGGGCCTTGGGACAACTGGTTAAGGTATGAGGAGCACAAGCAGTGCTCTCTTCTGTCCTTCCAGTCACAAGGAATAATGAAGGAAGAAGTAGGAAGAGCCATCAAATCAATTCCGGGCTCTGAGCTTGGTGTCACCAGCAGAATTTGGGGATTTTTGACCATGGATCTGTTTACATGACACCAGGCCTGCTGGCAACAGGCGGGGTACACACCTGTCTCAAAGGGGAAAAGAGATGTTTGCAGAAGGGTTAGCAGGGCTCTCTGAAAGAGCTTTAAACTAGATTTGAAGGGGGAAAGGATAAAACCAGGCTTCCTAGAGATAAGCCTGCGTGCAGCACACCAATGTTTGAGAGACAGTGTGCTAACGAGGTCCTTCAGTCTGCTGTCTCAGTGGAG
>NW_010528574.1:0-16525 GCF_000687285.1 Phaethon lepturus | reverse complement strand
CTTGGGAGCGGCCGGGTTCCCTCGCGAGGACTTCTGGAAGCTTCTCCCCGGCCTCGGCCCGTGCCCCTCGGCAGCCGCGCGTCTCTGGGAGCGTGGGTAGTTGTCGCCACGGTCTGGGGAAGGTGCCCTGTGCGCTGCCGTGAGGGGAGTAGTGGGAAGGCTCTTGGCGTCTCCTCCGGCCATGCCTTGACACCTCCAGTTGGGCGCCGCTTCGATCGCCTGCGGCTGGAAGGTGGAACAGGGGCAGTTTGGCAGCGTGAGCCCATCTGGAGGAAGGGCTCTTCGGGGGGAAAGAACGTGTAGGTGCCTTCCTCCAGGAAGGAAAAGATGAAAGAGCTGTACTCCTTCCCCGCTTAGGCTGAGCTGCGGCTTTGGTGTTGTGAGCATCAGCAGTACTTGCCTAGCATGTTTCCAGTGATAATATGAATGCGTGCTAAAGGATGGGGCAAGGCATTTTAGAGATGAAATGTAGAACACAAATGCATTTTGACAACATTTTCTTTAACATTACTGTCTTCTTCAAGCCCCTTCAATCTTGGTAGCTCCCTCATCCTTACTTGCGTCATGCTGTCACTTCTGCCTAGGTTTGGAGTTCCCGTTCATCTACAGGTGTAGGCTCTGTGCAAACTCTGTACATCTTGTATCAGGAGAGAGCAAGGACACCTGGCGTGTATTTATTTATTTGTAAGCTTTTATCCCACAAGTTCCCAGCGCAAATTGGTAGCAACATAAGGATACTGATATCCAGAATGAGTTGAGAAGGTGGATAAATGTTTCCCCTCCTACTACTCTGTCTGCTAAGACCACTTTTCTGTGAGCCTTGATGATGCTAGCAAAGAACAAGCCAGTAGTGGGACTGAGCCAGCCTTGTACCTTGTCTAACTTCATCATTACGGATGAAGTGATGTTGCAGAGTGGATTTTGGAGAGCCTCTTCTGCTGGTGTGTGTGCTCTGCCTGGCCTGTGCACGGAGAGGGCTTCAGTTGCCTGTGTGAAATTAGTTGCATTAACTGGTATATGTCCTACTGTGAAAAACAAATTTCCACTTTCATTCTGCTCTTGGTGTCTTAGGTGTTACAAAACAAATTCAGATCTGAATAATTATACACATCTTCTATTTATTTTTAGTAGTCTTTGTATAGGAAATTTAGAGCTGGAGCCTCTGCAGTTTATTTCATTCACGTACTACCCCTTTCATGCTACAAACAGAAGCAGAATTAACTTGCTTTTTTTCTTTTAGGCATAATGCATGTTTCTTTCCCTTCCTGTTACTGTGTTTTGGAGCCATCTTGCTGTTGCAAGAGAGCTGATTAATAGATACCCCTTGCCAATATTCCGTTACTGAGGAGTCAAGTACTGGGTCAGCTTAGTGGTGGGTTAAATGCTGTTTCACGTTTGTAATTTTTTTGTTTTAAAATCTCTCAGCTCTCCATAAACTTCTCCACAAGGGATGACAAAACTTTGTGCTAAAACATCCAGAAAATAGAGTTTCTTTAGAACTTACAAAGGAGGGAGATACAGAGATGCCAGTTCTGGAGAAGGTTTAAAGTCTTCAGTAAGAATGAATACACCAAAATAAATTCCTGCAGGCACTTCAGGCAGGGCTGTCTGAGAATTCCTGTGTTTGAGGCCGATCTGATCAGTTGACCGTGAATCTATAAGCTCCTGCAGGCAGATGAACTCCCTGTACTTTTAAGACCAGACTTCCAATCTGATTTGGTTGTTAGAAAATTTAGTTAGCCTACAAAAAAACACCCAAAAAACAGGGGGTGTGAAAAGTCTCCTCCAGTTTCTTACTTAAGTGGACATGGAGCAGTTGTCTTTGATAGAAAACCAAACATTGCAGCCACTTTGGTAACGAATACTAAGTATAAATAGAAATGCATTAAGAACGGTTAACTTGCTCTTTACAGCCCTGAAACACAAACATGGATGACCAAAAGGCACACATATATTTGTCACTTTACTTGTAGGAAAAGCACTTTTGACACTCAAACTCTGGTGGTTACACGG
Source organism: Phaethon lepturus (assembly GCF_000687285.1). Lineage (NCBI taxonomy): Eukaryota > Metazoa > Chordata > Aves > Phaethontiformes > Phaethontidae > Phaethon > Phaethon lepturus. The sequence goes on along the minus strand of NW_010528574.1, from coordinate 14,512 downwards.
ATTGCTCTTCATTACGTAGCCCTTAGATTGTTAGTATGTTTATCGCTATGCATTGCGATACAGTGAGATTGCAGTAGATGGGTATGAGTTTTAACTTGACAACATTAACTTAGCGCTGGTATATCTTCTAGTCTGTTTGTCATGAGATGTTAGACAATGGGTAACTTATGCTTTCGTCAGATTATCCAGCAGTTTCATAAGTTGTTTGGAATGTGCAGCCCTGAAAGTATTGTGTCAATTAATTGTTGCTGGCTAAAGCCTTGATCTTAAAAGTACTTGCAGATGTAAGTAACCCTATTATTTGTAAAACTGTTAGTTTGTATTACTGTAGGATCAGGATCTTGGCTTATTGCATCTATCAGACCTTGCAGGAAAATTCATACAAGCTCAGACTCTCAGCAGAATTGATGGATAGCTCTGTAAACAATGGTGAGGGCTCGTAACAGTTACCAGGGGACTTCCAGAATAAATTGATTTTGTTTAAATTTGAAAGTATCAGTTGATGCAATGATTCTTCTGCAATGCGTTTTGTCTTTTGATGGGGATTTCTGAGGGAGGAGAGAAAATAACCTAGAGGGCTACTCCTCTCTTGCTTAGTTAAACATTCTTCTGCCCTTTTTTTCAAGGTAAACTTATTCCATGAAGGCATTTCCCGATGACATTGTTTCACATTTGCTTTTGAACCTGTGCTGTAGCAGAACAGTGTCTGGAAAGGAGCTGGGAGTCTGGAAATCAGAGGGATTTAAGGCGGCCTCAAAGGTAATCTGCAACACACACGATACATTTCTGTAAATACAGTACTAAATGGAATGTGCATTTTTTACACTATTATCACACATACGTATGTGACTGCTTGTTCCCCTAATATTTATGGACCATCACTAACTGTCTTGCTAATAAACACCTCTTCTACTCATCTTATGCTCGAATGTATAGACAAGCTATGCCTTTTGCGATGTATTGAGGAAAGAATTGAAGGCACTGAAATTGTGATCAGTTTTTTTAACTACACTGGGTATTGTAAACTTTAAGGAATTTTTTATCATGCTATATATTACAAGCATATGTATTATCAGATTGCTTGCTTAAGATAGGTGACTAGACTAGAGCATATAACAGAATTCTCAGTACAGCATACTTTTGAAGAGCAATATGCTGTCTCCACAGTATTTCCCCAAGACCTGTTCGAAGGTTTTTTCAATCTTGACTGTTCTCCATAAATTCCTATGTTGAATTTCTTATTTCTTTGTTAAGGAGAAAGGGGCTTGAAGACTCCACCTCTCACTTAACACATGAAGAAATCTGAAAACTTTTTTCCACAGGTAAAGGAATGAATTTTAAACAGGGCAATAGTTAGGGGAGAGTGCAGAGACATGGCTTCCTATGAAAACAAACCTAAATGTTGTTCTGCCCCTATCCAAGCATACCAGCGTAACTGAAATAATCTATTTATTTTGCTTGCATGCCAACTCATTTCCAGTAAAGACCAAGTTCTTATCTCTTCCAAGGTGTTGTTATTGCAGTGATTACGCATATCTGAATATCTTTGGCAGAATGATATTTAAAGATGATGTACAGTGGAGAGAAGGAATTACAATCATTCAGAAATTAGGCAATATTTATGTCTTCAGCTTCTGCAAACTTTGTTTTTTAGGAGCAGAGAAGAGAATAGCTTGCATGCATGTTGTAAAGATTCCTGTTGTATCTTCCTGCCACAGTCACAGGCTGTTTTAACCAGACTGATTCAGGGACACCTACTCTGTAGCTAGGGCTCTCTGTAAAGTAATTCATGGAAAGTGGCCATTCTGGATCTGTCTCCTAAAACAGTTGTAAAGAGCTGAGACAGCTGGTGTGAAACAAGCAAATCTTTGGCTAAGTTTAAGAATAGTTGCTTGCTGGATTAATCTTCCTATCTGTGGTTGGCCAGAGGAAGGGAAAGCAGACCTTTACTTTTTGTCTTTTTGAAAGGCCCCAGGTGAAATTGCAAGAAGGCTAGGGAAATCCTGTTTTCATCCCCTTTATGCCTGAAAATGCTCACTGTTCAACTGGTGGTGACCAGGATCACTTCCATCCTAATGGAACAGTAGGTACATTTGAATCAAGTCTGTTCTGTCTTCCAAGGAATGCATATATCTTTAATTCCCTCCCGCCCATCCTCTTCTAGTATTAATTTGTCAAAGAAGGTTTCAAGCTAGCTTTGAATCCTTACATTTTTAAAAGGTAGACACTTCTTTCCGTAGTTAAATGCAACTTACAAAAACAAATCTCTTGTTTTTATCTTTGTAGACCATTTCCTTGGATATGTTATGGCAGGGAGACAGGAGTTTTGGATTCTGTTCTTTATAATATGACTGACTCTTCATTTTTGTAGGTGGTGATACTGTATATCATAGTGTGTGAGCACTTAGGGATGACTGTGGTAATTCCTGCTAATTCCAAATGGATTTAGGTGCCCATGGAGACTTTTACAGCATGGAAATGGCTGATCACTTTACAAAAACTTGATAGTGTTCCATGTAAATAGATTATGATTGTTGTTGTTTGATGTAGTACACATTGCAACTAAACTTTGTTTACGTGTACAACATCATCTCCTTTTGACACATGCATGCACAAAAGACTTGTGTGTATCACTGTAAAACACTTCATTGATATTCTTGATTGTTTCAGTGCAGAGAATACATTACAACCCCCAAACTGTCAAGGACAGTTACTGAACACATTTAATGAAAGCTTTTATTTCATTATGCCTTCAGCACAGAGCACTAGGAGAAACTCGGATTTGTGCCTTTAATCATGAACTTACCTGTAAGGGCTCTTCAAACAGGACATCTTTCATACCAGATAGTTTCCTCAAAATATGAAAATGGGATTTCCAATGGAACTCATATGGGAGCAACAACTGAGCAAAGTATCAGCCTTAATAATTAAAAAAAAAAAAAAAAAAAGAAAAAAAAATCTGGTGGCCGTGTTGAGTATTATTTAACTTTTTTGTGAGCACCCAAAACCTGGTATTTTAGAATTCTATTCTTTTTGGTGCAAATATGCAAAGGTCGTGAACGAGGTCCCTAAGAAGAGGGAGTTGTATGTATTTGAAGCAAGCATTTATTATTCACTGTCTTTCAGGGTGCACGTGCTGTATATTTTCCACTATTTCCTTTCCACTAATTGGAAGGATAATATGGCATTTTAAAAACCCAGAAACTAAAATCCCTTAGCATAGTAGCTGGAGCCTTAAAAGAAGCAAGGCTCAAATTTAGTAGTCGGCAACATTCAGTGCTACTTAAATAAGGATGCTTTTCTGAGTCTGGGACACTTTTGCAGAGCGGACAGTTCATCACATTATTTCAGTTCTCAGAGTTTGAATTCAGTTATGAGTTTTTGTACAGGTAGAGCATCATTTTTGCCCAGTAAAGGGTATAACCCTTTCAGACTGTAGCAGTGGCCTTTTGTCACGTGGATTGAGACTCACTATTGTCCTGGTGTAGTCATCCTTTCCTTAGTGTGATTTGTTTGTTTACCTTCTCTGCCCCCCTTTCCCTTGTCCAGTAAGTGTACTGCTGTCTTTTTACTGTTTTCAGCACACCTGTGAGAATCGTAATGGTCTGTGACCTGAGTCTTCAGGCAGAGGTGGGGTTTTTGTTTGCTTTATCCTTTCCTTGTCAAAATTGATGGCACGACAGGAAGACTGGAGGTGGATCAACCAATCTTACCAATCATTTTTAACTGTGCTGTGCAGCAATACCACAATATGCTGTTTGCATATATGGCGCGGTACCGCAATGATGCTAGAATTCAGGCACTGTATCAGTCTCAGTGAGTTTAAAAATAGAAACCCAGCACTGACTGACTACTGCTTCCAGACAGTATCTGCTCACACCTAGAGCAGAGTAGGAGGAGCAATATGTAGATCAGAAAGAACTGGGCCCTTTAGTATGAGTATTAGTATTTTATGTTAGTTGTCTCCTGTCTTACAGCTAATTTGTAAATTTTAGCACCCTGACTTAGTACTGATTACCAAATTCCAGTTAAGCAGTTAGTCTGAACTTTCAGTAGGAAAAGAACCTGCATTTTGGAGTTTGAATTCTTTTCTTCATTCTTGCTTCTGGCAGTACTTGGAAAGAAAAGGCTGGGAGAGTCCAGTGGCACTGCTGTGCATGTCTGGAACTGTTGCTACCTCAGAGATCTTTTGTCTAAGCGCTGGCTATAGGGAGCGATGATGGGAAGTGTGCTGCAAGACTCATCATGAAAAGTGATTTATGCATAACAGAGACATGACTAAAAGCAAAAGTTTTCTTGTGAGTTTGATGCATATCCAAATAAACAAGAAGAGAGAAAATAGTAGAAGGAAATAGGAAGCTTTAGGATTCCTAGATGTAGTACTTGTATGGTCAAAAAATGAAATAAAACGTACTGGGTGGTGGCAATGCAGTCCGCATGTATGGATTTTCTCTCTGTTAGGACAAGAACGTGAATTTAGATTGGGTTTCAGTGACCTGAACTTCATTGTTTAAATGCACTTTCTTGTTCAGTTTAGTCAACCTGGAACTGCCAGCTGAACTGCATCTTTTGGTGTTATTCTGCTTTAACAGATGGAAATAAGGTCAGGTCTAGTTTAGCTGGCAGTCTTCCTGTTTAGATGAACCATGAACCTGTGCTGTGCAATTTAATAATTAATCCTTAAACAAAAGCAAGACTTCATTCTAAATGTTCTTAAATTGACGTGACTTTAAACAACTCCAGCTTCATCTTGTATTAGCATTGAGTTTTTAATTTAAAGATAAGCAAAATAAAAAACAAGAACCCCTGGAGAACGGAAATCTTACTTAACACGTCAGTTTCCACTTTCATATTCAGTTCTTCTCCAGACAAATAAGCTTCTTACTCTCCAGGAGAGCTTTACTCTGCTGAAATCAGTCAATGAGATGTCTTTATCTTCATTTATGCAGCCTTTCAGGGCTGCATCTCAGATCCTGAAACAGATTCTAGTAAGTGTAAAAGTGTGTGTTACTTGTTTTCATTTTTCATGTAATAGCTGCTTAGTAACAAAAAAGGAATAAGAGAGGTGAAAGTTGGTGATGTTGTGAATAACTCGGTCTTGTCTGGTGAAATATGGCTTGTAAGACAAAAAAAAAAGTGGTTTGGTAGGAAGCTTTGTTTCCCTGTTCTATTTTTAATTTCAGCTACTGTAGTGATAGACATTAATCATCGTTCTGGAAACAATCATTGTTATAACTATTTGCATATTTTCCTATTAAATAAATGGTAGTCTGTTGAGGTGGGTAAGTGTCTCATGAGCTATGATTTTTGGGGTTATACTGTGTTGACACTTTAGAAGTAGAAACTCGATTTGAGCTGTGATTTCCTTTCAATGTCTGCATATAAATCTTACTCCAAGTTAAAATCTCTTTGACATGGTTCTTCATCTCATGTTTTATTAGTTCTTTTAAATTATTTTACAAGACTTACAGTACTTTTTAATATTCTGACATGAGTGAGGGATAATCTCTCTTTTGGTCTATTTGTAAAGCTTGTTAAAGCACTCCTATAAAGTAAAAAATTTTGGTTTAAATGCTACATCCTTACAAATTTCACCTCAAAGTCTACTTAGTTCCCCTTAATTTCAGCCAAAGTTGCTTGCATGCATCTTAAAAGCTGAAGTTGGCATTCAAACCAGAATGTAGTTAACCTTGAGAGCTAGTTCCTGCAACCAAGCAGCAGATGCTTAAATTATTAGTCCCTAATCTTGTGACAACCCTGCTAAAAAGAGTAAATCATTACCTTGATGTTGCTTAACAGTAATTCTATTACAACATGTCACATAATTGTTTCTCCTAGACCAAGCTGGAACTTGTTACATAGATTGAACTTGGTCTCTTCAGAGTGTATTACAATTGCAAAACAGTTCTTTCCTCAAGCGAGAGCATCTCCTCTCTGTGTACATCTCTTCTCTGAGTACTGTGGTATCATAGGCTGTTACTGAACACTGTTCTTTCATTACATGCACTCCTGAACCTTACACACAAATCTAGCAATCGCACTGTTTTGACAGAGGCTATGTACTTAAGTCATCTTCTGGTATCCTTTTAGTAATAGAACTGTACACTTTAGATACATAGGCTTGTGTAAGAGCTACACTTCTTCCTTTTCATTTTTTTCTGTATGTTCCTGTATTCCTGGAAGGATTAGTGTTTTTAGTATATGTAGTGATAATGATGTAGAGAAATATAGCACAAAGAAACCTAGCCTGTGAGCCTATAGGCCCTATTGACAGATGAAAGACTTATAATTAGCTGACTCAAGACTGATATGATCTGTAAACTTGACTAATCAAAATGAGGCACTTGGAGCTATGTTTGGGCAAAGGAGTGACCTGACTTGCACAGCTGCTGAGCATCTGCAGCTGTTAATTGCCTTTAATCAGTCAGGCTCAAACATTCAAGCTTTCCACTGTAATTTTTCAGCCAAACAGACTCCACTGTCATGCCAGGTAGGTATGTTTCTAAAGCACTGCTGGTTTTAAGTGAGAGGAGTGGGATTTGTGTATACAGACTTTTGTACATGTTGCATGGAGAAATAAGCTTTCTGCTGTCAAAGTGGGTGTACCACCTGTAGGGCCATGGGGCAATCAATCCTGTGTAGTCTCTGTGGTTTGGTATCTAGGAGAGAGTACTTGTCTTTGCTTTCTAACTGCAGTCTTGCATTAGGACTGTATAAATAGGTGAATATACTCAAGAGAACACTAGCACTGAGAAGACAAAATACCCATTGCAGCAACAGCAAACGAGTCTTCCTATAAGATTAGTAGTTCTCTTCCCCCAAAGAGCTGGAGGTAGAAGACCACCTTGAAGAATACTAATGGGATTATATACAACAGAATTGTGATCCAGGATTTAGAAAAACTCAAATAATAAGATGATGCATAGTCTGGCCCAAATTTATTCTAGTCCCACCTTAAGTTAGCTTCTGTGGGTACTCTTTTACTCAGGAGTAAATTGAGCATGGCAGACTGCTGGGGTTATGGTAGATAAATACTTGATGTATGACTGTGCAGTGGGGGAGGGAAGGAAATTTGGAAGGGAGAAAGGAATATTTTAAATGTACTTTTCATGTTTAAACTAGGAGAACAGGGTTAGATAGCCTAACTATTTTCTAGCTGCTTAGAGGCAATTATTGTATTTGTGGGAAGCTGTTCTGGGAAGAAGTTGCAGTGAAACTCTCTTTTTTTTTTTTTTTTTCCTTCCCCCTCTGAACTCAAAGCCTCAGTGAGTCATTCCCCCCCACCAAGTCCTTATTTCTGTTCCTGAGCAAATATCACAGCTGCTGTGAACATGGTTGTAGTTCAGAAAGCCACTGCTCTGAGTGTCTGAAGAGGCAAATTGAAATATTATCGGAAGAATGTGTGAATTTGTTGAATCTCGCATCTTTTGCTTTGAGGTGCAGATAACCTTTCTAATAATGATGGAAACAATGCTGGTAAGTTGGAATTCTGTATTTCCAAATGTACACAGTACTAAATGATATCAAAGTGATTAAGTCTGGAAACTATCTGTCATATTGGTACTATGCTGTGCCTCTGCTGCCAGACTTTTTCTCCACAGCTGCATGGCATCCCTATTCCCACAGTGGAGAGCAGTTGGGTTTCTCTTCCTCCCTGCTGGCTGGCAGCTCTTCTGCTTAGCAGTGGCTCATTGGTCCTAGAGGAATGAGAGGACTGCCGGCGGTAGAAGGATGTCTTAGCGGAAGAGAAGGGTGTCACAGTGCTGCTGATGCCACCTGTCTGCTTGCACTGTGGGATTTGGCTCCCCAGCAAAATTGGGTTGGCAGGTGGCAAGGGATTAGTGACAAAGCTGTTAATTACTAAAGATGTACTAACCTCTGATCTAATGGGCTGCAACAATATCACAGGAGTTGGAGATCTTACTCTAAGGAATGTGGCACTTCACTTACAGGCTTTGTTTATTGAGAGAGCCAAGCAGAAGGGATTTGCAGCAGTGTCTTTGCTATGAAATGTGGCAAATGGAAGTCTTTTTCCTTGAAACTCTTCATTTGGCAACTTTATACAATTCCTTTCACTCCTGGAGTGTTCTTTTCCATTTTAGATAGCAAGGAGCAAATTAATGAGATGAGTGGATCTATGCCTATGCCATTTCTACCATTCTGGTCAACGTGCTACGTCATTTGACTGCCATGTGTTACTCATTCCCTGTCATTTTTGTAGCCCTAAGGAGATGATGAAAAGTGCATGGTCTAGTGGTCTGGTATGATTTTGCTCTAAATGCGCTTGCTGGTCTTTGATAATTGAGAAGGTAAGCAGAAGAAATGCACCTCACACACGAAACAGGAGTCGTGAAGTGTTGTTCCTACCTTCTTATGGAAACAAAAGTTGTGGAAGACCTCTGTCTCCCACACAGTCTTTACCAGTTGTAGTAGTGGTGTTGGCCAGTCTTCCTCTTCTTTTTTTTAGTTTCTTATTGTTGGGTTTTTAGGTTTTTGTGCAGTTTACAAGTAAAGACCAAATATGAACTTGGTCTGATACTCAGACATGAGGTACATACAAAGCAAATAGAAACTTGATGTTCCTAATAATTCTGTGCTGAGCAGAAAAACTATATCACTATTCACTATTTAACCCTGGTGTCCTAAGGTCTGATGGTTTTGTGTTGTATAGTTCAGCAACATCACCTAGACAAAGAAGAGGGAGCTTGTACAGGAATTAAAAGGGTTAAGGATGATGTTCTGTAGAACCGCCAAAATATCAAAAGGGATGGTGAGACTTGGAGAATAGATTCCTTGTGATTTCTAACTGGGTAGTTGCATCTCCAGCAAAGTGGAATGAAAAATGATAAAGAAAAACTATATAGTATTCCAAACCAGCAAAAAATTCAAGCTTTAAGTTTTTGATGTATACAGTACATAGGAAGAACTTTTTCAAGATTAATTGTATATACGTTAGTCTTAATACTTTCTAGTATTCTCTCTAACCTTTCTGACAGAAGTCTTGTTTTTTCACATTCAGTTGAACTATAGCTATTGCAATCCCTGCACTTGTCCATGCCAGTTGCTGGTTCTCTGATGGACTGCACAGGAGAGGAACTGGCACTGGAGCAAAGGGAGTGAAGCACAATGATTTTGTTGTTACATTCCTGTTGCCCATTTCAAAAATAGAAGAGGAAAGTTTTTACTGTTATTACAATTGTAAATGTCTTATCTGGACTTAAAAGGTAGAGAAGTCTTATTATGTCTTGTGATAAATTTGACTTCCTCTTTTTAAAATAGGTCAACTGAAAATTATTGAATCTGTAAGTTACTGCTTTTGCTATTTTTCTTTTTTCTTCTGGAGGGAATCCACACAAAAGGTCTTTGGAAGAGGACCAACCACTGCTCTGATATCTTAATACTTGTTCTTGCTTAAATGCAATTGAAAATGGATGTACAGTTAGAAAAATTTGGCACCATGTTGTAGCTGGAGTAATCCAGCCGCCATCTGTTCTTCCAAGAAAAACAAAATAGCCATAAATGCACAACTAACATTGTTAAACAAAACTGTAGTATTATGCTACTTTTTGTTAAAGGTGGCTCTTTTCAAAGAATGAATTTTATTCATAAATACCTACATGTTATGCTACATACGTAATATGTATATGTATATAAACATGCACAGATATAGATGGAATATAACCTGAATGGCAGGAGGTGGAAAGAGTCTGCAGTTTTACCTAAAACAAGCTATTTTTAAGGATGTGTCTTTGATAACCATAATGATGCTTTTGTTTCACTGGTATGGGAAGACAACGTGAATAACAAAATTGCTTCTTGTAATTTCCCGTTTTTCTTAAGTGATTCTTAGACTAAGCATTGCATTTGCTCCAGTCAATGGTGTTTCTCTATTGGTTTATCTTGTATGTGCTTTTGTGATTATATAAAAATCTTTGCTAACCTGCGATGATACTAAATTGAGAAATATTTTCTAAAATTTTGTAGACAAAATTTTTTCAAGTATGTAACAGGAGAATTTTAGTTTAAAGCATTGGGACTGTTAGTTTTTGGATCTGCTGGAGATGTATATGACAAATTGAAAATTAACTCTGTTATAAGCTGGGAAATGTCTTTCATGAAACTAGTGGCTTACTAGTTAACATTAAATTACTAGAATGCTCTGAAAGATTGTCTGGAGGATGTTTTCTGGAGGAAGGGGAGGCTTTTTGGTTAGAGTCTAATGCACTTCTAACACTTTCTAGCATACCTCTCAAGCTGAGAGTTCTTTTCATGGCTGTAGATATTAACTATCTCAAAGTGTAGACACATATTACAAACACATGTTTATAAGTGCTGTTTTTTTAGAGGATGTTAAGTCTATCAGTCTGTATGGTTTCAAATGCTATATAAAATGTCACAAATACCATTATATTTTTAAAAGTGTGAAGAAATAGCACTTTCTTCCTTTAACCTTAGCATTTGTAGACCTTTTGTGGTGCTAGTAACAAACACAGCTGAATCAATGCAGCAGTGATATGTATGATCTGTCATCTAGCTTGTGTCTGGGTGAACTGTTGTTGTATTTACTAGACAAAGATGTCGGGTTTGATTACTTAGGTTGAAACAGGACTAATCCCATTGACCCAAATTCCTGAATTTCCTTTGTGCAAGTGAAATGCAGCTTCAGCTCTTCATTGTGTAAAACAAGTGACTTGTGTTTAGAATGCTTTAAGAATATCTAGGATGTGTACAGCAGGAAGGTAATCTGTAAATATTGTAAAAGCTTCTCATACAAACATTATATGCTCCATATGTAAGAGTAAACTTGAATTTTATGGAGTACCAACACTTGGGAATGAAGGAATGCTATATGGACTGCTCGGAGTCCTTCTATGGCTGTTAGTTCTAGGCAATGCACAAAGCATAAGTTTTTGGAGATCAAAGAAGAGTGCATGTCTGTAAGGAGTCTGGCTGCACTGTTTTGAAAGAGCTTTAAAAAAAACCAAACAAAACTTTTAAGAAATAATGGTGCAACAAGGAAATTTATTCTTTGTAGTTCATCTTGCAAAGAAGATTAGTAAGGTTACTGGAGTTTATAACATATACAATTTCTTTAAGAACTGTATAGATTTGAATTATATGTATATTTATAGTGTGTTTAATAAATAAAAATACGTTTTGGAGATGAAAAGTCAGTGAGGCCAGGAGTCAGCCCAATGTTCTTTGAACCAGCTTTGATGTGACCATAAGAATGGAAAGAATAGAGAATGCTATTAGATGTTTAAGAAAGGATTTGGAAAGAAGCAAGTTCTCTAAGAAAGGTTAACATGATGCAAGAAGTATCTTCAAATTAAAAGCAAGAGGGTGGAGGGGGAATAATCTAACGGGACTGTAGAGTGTATGTGAAAGAATTCCAGGCTTCTGCTAGATTCAAACTTTGGCTGGAGTAAGTCCTTATGTCTTAATTTAAAAAAGAAGAGTCAGTGGGAAGGAAATGGAAATCTCTTTTAAAGAAAAGTTCACAGATTATTATTTTTTGTAGCTCTTGATCGGACAATAGGTACGGCTGCATGGAGTCAGATCTGTGGAGCGTGCTTATGGAAGAGTGTAAGAACTGGGCAAAGGTATAGAATACTCTTCCAGCCTAAGAATTTATAGCTCAGGGGCTTACTGGTTTCATGTGAAATGCCAGAGACTGAGATCGTGGAGTCTGAGGTGGATTTCTGTATTCCCAGTTCCTCGATCACTGTGCATTAGGCTAGACATATTGCAGCATTTTTCTTTTATTTTTTGTTTCCCCTCCTCTGAAATACTAATCATCACCACTCTAGAAAGGGTTTTGATTTACATATGCAGTACCACTAAATCCATTGCCATTATCTTTAGTTTTCTGAACTCTTTTACCCAGTGCGACTGAGTTAACCCTTATAAAGGCTTTTGTAAGAGTATCTTGACTTTCAAGACAGGTCAGAAAAGGAGCTGATTTGAAGAGAGGAGTTAAGTGATGTCAAGATTAGATGGAAAATGAGAATCTATAACTTGTATTCTAGCTTCTTGCCTTTGGCCGATCTTACTGCCAGGTGTTTGTTACTCTTTTAGTATGTTGCGGGTTTTTTGTACCTTTTGTGAAACCTTTCAGCAAACTTTGATGGCGCTATACCAGTAATATATTTGATTATGCAAACTGTGATCTGTGTTGTAAAATAACAATGTTGTTGTTCGTGTCTTATGAAGTATTGCATATGAATGTCTTATGTACTTGAAAAATAGACCTGTGTGAACTCACTTTTGAATGCAAGTCTACAGCTTTGGAGGCGTAGGTCAATGTTGGGCTAATCCTTGCTTTTGGAGTTCATCTAAACAAGATTTAAGGGAGAATAAATTCTTTTTCCTTTTGGTCATACTTCTGAAGCAAGTAGTGATTTCCATAAAAGAAATGATAATTTAAAATGGCATTGTCTGGTAGAAGAAGCCCACTGCATGCGATTTACATGTTTTTAGGGTTAAGTGATGTGAAATGACTGTTCCCTCTCATGTCCTCCAAATTAAAATTGTTTACTGCTGTCTTTCTGGCGCAGCCCTGCAGTGTGCATTTGTTTTAATTTTAAAATCTTGACTTAAATCCCAACTGCACGTGATCTGGTGGTAACAATTAAATTCAGCTTTTGTAGAAAGTAAGTGTGAGCTTGCAGAGATTCTTCTTTCCAGTGTATGTTTAAAAAAAAAAAAAAAAGTTGTATTTGCCTAAGTGATGAAATATACTGTAGCCTTAAATCCTGGTTACTGTAGTCTGTGCTCCTACCTCTTTCAGTCCTTCGATTTTAGTGTTTTGGGTGGTTGGAGGTGGGAGTGGCAAGTACTTATGCCTTACAACATCCTTTAGAGAAGTCCTTATAGTGATTTAAAAGGGAACAGTCATTGGAATCGGAATAAAGAAACCTTATTTCTGGTACACCTACGTGCTTGCATGAGGTTTTGAGCACAAGGAGCTTCAAAGCTGTTGGAGGTGGGGACAGTCCATTAGCAATACAGATCAGTTGGACCTTCTAATTCTATAAATTACATATATAACTAAGTATAGTGTGTGTGTGTATATATAGTGTGGGTATGTATATATATATACTTTTATATATAGATATAGTGTGTGTGTGTATAAAAGTATAAAAAAAGAATAAATTACACTTGGATGGTTATTAGCTTATTTTGAGATTTTGGTTCCTAGTCAGAGTTTCCAAGTATGACAAGTGCAAACTCTGAGATGCTTCACTGCATTGCCACTTAGAAACCAGCACCATCTACTGTGGTATACAGCAGTAAAATATAGAGTGAGTCTTTGCGGTTAAACTTTGTCTGTAAATTTGATCACGTAGTCTCTTCACAAGCAAAATTAAAATAGGAAATATTTGTCTTATTTTGGTTTCCCATGGTCTGACAGAAGTTGAGCTTCCTCTTTGGTGCTGACTGCAGCCATTTGCTTGCAGAGGTGTATTTCCTTAAATATAAGATTACTGGAGTCCACCAGAAGAGGGACATGCAAGCTTGAAAGGCTCATGGATGACAGGACCAGATGCTTCCTCTAAAGCGGGGCTTGCTGAATTTCTTTGGCATTCAATTAGTAACTTGTTATTGGGGTAAGCGATAGAGTTTATAAATTTATTCATTGCCATTTTTTGCTGATAGATATTCAAAAGGACTTTATAAGCTTTATGTGGTTTTCATTGGTTTTGATATCCTGCTGCAGGAATATTTTTAAATTGCTTGCATTCAGTAATTTTTCTGTTGACTTGCATATACACTCACGTGAAATATTTTCTTTAACTGGCAATAGTAGTCTTGGACCTCAGTTTTGTTAGAGTTGTACAAGCATAGTGTACAATGAACTGGTGGGTGTTGTATGTCTCGCCAAAATGCTTTAATATCTGAAATGGTAAAAATGGTGAACATAAGTGTAAGTCCAAGGTGGGTCTTTTCACCTTTATTCTTTTTTCCTCTTAGACTCTTGATGTTCTTTAAATTGACTTGGTCAAACATTGCAATGGTCAAACATTGGAACAGACTGCCCAGGGAAGTGGTGGAGTCACCATCACTGGAAGTATTCAAAAAATATGCAGACATGGCACTTCAGGGCATGGTTTAATGGGCATGATGATGTTGAGTTTGTAATTGGACTTGATGATCTTAAAGGTCTTTTCCAACCTTAATGATTCTGTGACTTAAATAAAATTCTAAGGAAACAGAAAAAAAAATTTCTTAACAGACTTAACTTTATATTGCAAGACATCTGCTGGTTAAATGTACCTATTGGATATGCTTTATAATTAGTAATGGATATTTGACTGCCACTTGTAAATTTCTGAAAGCTTTTATTTAGGTGTTGCTTTTACTAAAGTTCAACAGTCTGCCAGTTAAAGGTGTTTTGACATGTAAGCAGAAATTATTTTGTAGTCCAACAGTCGTTCCGAAATTAACCATTATGAGTACATTAGTGATAGAATTGTGTGCAGTTCATCACAAACCAGCTAGCAGTAGAATT
>NW_010528573.1:32973-46746 GCF_000687285.1 Phaethon lepturus | reverse complement strand
CCAACCAAAACCCAAAAAACTCTAAGAAATTTCAGCTAGTTGGAATTCATTTGAGGGAGATGGGAAAGCAGTTGTAAAAGAGAGTCATGTAGCTGGTGCAAGGCCACTCTTCTGAGGTTAAATAGCAAAAGGAAACAAAGTAATTTAGATTTTATTGCAAAGTAACAAAGAAGGCTGCAGCAGAAACAATGTTCTGAAACTCAGATGTAAGGGATCTGTTTAACACCTGGACAAGCAAGCAATGGGGAGAAAGTTATTAAGAAGGTGACTGCATAAATATTCATTATTATTCTCCTATTTAGAACATGGATGAAAACTTCACAGCAATTTTTAAGTTATAAATGATTCCATAAAAAAACCCAAACTGATCTGTGTTTTTAGTTACATAATTTGTCAATTGACTGGATTATGTTTCTTGGAAATGTTTGAGCCATTTGACTTCAGGCATCTCATTTGGTGATTAGGTTAGAATTCCCAAAAAGGGCTTATAGTTTCCTCTCTGCAGAATTTATAAACAGATCCTGACACCTTGATTAAAACTAGACATTGTCAGTAGTCGCACGGTAGACCGAGTGGTATTTTGGGTTTATGTCAGTAGAAGCTTTGATGCATCAGCCAATTCAGGATTAGGCTGCATCAGTTTTCTGCCGTTGTCCCAGGGAAATGTTGGGTAGGGGAACTTTCTCACTGCAGAGTGTGTGTTAGGTTATGCACAAAAATAAAAATTAAGAAGCTGCTCTTGAAATTGTTGTCTGGTAATGTTTATACGAGAAGACTGTCACTGTAAGCAACCACAGATGATTTTGTCATGATAAACATATGGAACAACAAAAAAATCCTCCTTAGTTATACGGTATTAGAGCAGGCTTGGTATGGTATGACATATTTTGTGAGAATTCTCATTTGATTATGTACTTTCTGCTTGTTCACTGAGTCTCTGTTAGTAGAGTTTAACCTGCAGTGGAGTTGGAATTTGAGATAAGACTACTATAAGTTATTACAAAAAAAATGCTAGAGACAACCTATTAGCAGATTGAAATGTTAACATGGCAAATGGAATCATGAAGTAGGAGGGAGGCTATAGATGAGCATTTGTGAGGAAAAATAAAGACTTGCATATGTGAGGATTTATGAGGCGAGTGCTGAAACAATCATTGAAACAATAAATGGAATTAATATTTCATTTTAATTTTTATGGTTTTTGGTTGCTTTCTCTGTCAGTTTGAATCCACTTTGTCTTCTATTATGTCCATGCTCTAGAGATCAGGGGTTTTTTATTTGTTTACAGTTGGATAACCCTGTGTTGGTTTGTGGCTGCATCTCCTTTATGCTAGTGCAGTGTTAGCAATTATGTGGTTGACTAGTGATATTTCAGAGCTCACCTTCAAGTTAAGAGTTCTTAGAAATATTATATGAAAGTATATTTATTGCAAAAGGCTTGCTCATCTTTTCTTTGATAGTACTAATATACCAACTGGTGACAGATTAATTTTGGTAGTTGCTGTTATTAGTGATAAAATTATTGGTAAGACGGAAATTTTATTACAATTCAGTAATTTCAGAAACTTTGGAATTTAGGCACTGTAGGTTTGGTTAACTACAAAACTACTAAGAAATTATAATAAAGTATCAGGAGCCAGTAACCTAGAGATCTTAATGAAAGTAGAATAATTTTTAGAAGGTGATGACAGTGCAGCTTAGTCTGACCTAAGCTGTTTTTTATGAAGCCACCAAATAGTAAGTAAATGCCTAATTTTCTTTTGATTATTTTTGGGAGCAAATTGAAAATACTAATGAGAACTGTAAGAGAATATTCCAAAATATCTATTATTTAATCAGGAAACTGGAACAGCAATCTTGGAAATCTGCTTTGCAGGAAATTAAGTATTTAGGCTTTGTTTTCATTTAACTACGTTATATTACTTTAGATCCTGGAAAGGGTCCAGTATGTTTTTAGGCACTTCTATTAAAACAAAACATACAATTTTTATATACTGGGTTGGGCAAATTTGTCACACAAATAAATAAATCCTTGGGGGGAAGGTACATATAGACAGTAGATCTGTGTGTGCATTTATTTTTCTTTTTTATGCAGGCACTTGCATATACATATATAGAAGAACCCAGAGTTAAGAAGCTGATCTGTTTTAAAATATGCTTGAAATGTCATCTTCCTGTGTTAAATGAAGCCATGAACAAAGGTACTGCCACGTTAGGAACACAGAAAGACGTTAAATTTGTGGTAGTGTATATGTAAAAGCAGAGGCACTTGGAAGGCAGGAACATTCAAGCCTTACCAGTATCTAATGGAGAGGTGAAGTCACCGGACTATGTAGAGTGGCTGGTTGTTTGCTCCTAAGAGCTGGTATGGATTCAGATCCCAGTTCCAGTCAAACTAGCAGGGCTGTTCTGCAGTAGATTTCCTGTGTGAGCTTGGATATTTCATTTAACCACTTTGGTTATCACTAATGCAGTGCTGCGTAAGGATACCTGAGTGTCTGCTGAATGTGCAAACTGGACCCAAAAGCTTTTTTACAGACTGTTAAGAACAAATTTTTTAAACTGAAGTGGAGCCCAATAGTATTGTGGCTTTTCTGCTCAGGGTAGCTTGCTGGGAACCGGTGGTTGTATCCTCCACGTGATGCAACGTTCTCTCAAATGTGCTCTTAATGCCTACATTGATTTAAAAAATGGGAATAGTGTGGCAAATCCTTGTTTTATAGGATAAATACAGTTTGTGAGACCTAATGGTAGTGAAATGTACATAGGGACTGGATTGATAGCAAAGTGTTGCACTTCATGGTAGCAAACCATTTTATGTGTACTTTCTATGTGTTTTGACCACACTGATCTGCAGGAAGTTGTTTTTTGCCCTTGAGCAGAGCAAAGGTGTGGGAGAATATTCTCATAGGAATGTGAGTCATAATCCTTTGCTGAGACCAGAGCTTCAATCTTGATGCAGAAACTCATGTTTACAAGAATTTTACAAGATACACTTTAGTTTCACAGGAGTCTGTGCAGAGTTCCCTTCACTTAACATTTCACATTGGTTAAGTTTTCCCATAAGGGTTTTGAGCTTTTCCCAGAACCTCAAAACAAAAAGGCATTCTGGATGTCATCTGGTGCCACCTCAGTCTGTGAAATTTAGTAAGATTAGATCAGAGATTGTAAAATGGCATCCAGCTAGATGAAAATAAGCTTGTTCAAAGTTGGTTGAAATTTAATTTTCAACAGAACCTGAAATCGGACAGATTTACTTGTAGCTTTGCAGTGAAACTGGAATCTTGATGTTGACAGTTCTCTTCTTCCCCCTTCTTTCCCCTCCCTCCCCGGCAAGTGATGTGGTATTTGACTTCTTGAAGTTCTACAGACTGGAGACTTGAAGGTATGATAACCTAGGTTTTCATTTAAAGTAGTGTAAATTTCCAGCTTCCGAGGTTGCTGAGACAAATAAAAAACTGACTAGATCATATACTTAATGGCTCAGACTTTGCAAAACCAGTGAGGTGAGGTCAAACCCTTGTTAAAAATTCTTTTGATTTGCAAGTCTGTGCCCTATTTTGGGGACTCAAACATTTTATTATTGTAACAACGGTTTTTTCTCACTGGCAGTAATAACAGCAAAACTTGAACAGAACAGAACAAATGTGATATTACTACATAAGATTGATGTATTTAATCCGTTTTATGCCAGCAGCTTCTCTGCAGTCAGAGGAATATAGTATGTTATTGCTGATTATGAGATAATCCAATTTCCTGGAATCCTGACAATATGGTATATTTGAACTATATATATATATATATATGTCGTATATATTATACCTTGCTCAGTTGAGAAGTCATCAAAATACTTGTGAATAACTTCCTGTTCCCTCTTTGTAACAGTGACACCTGGTCTGTTCAAAGTCTCTTGTAAAAACCTCCTTGAGAACATGCATTAAACTTGATAGATTTTCTTTTTAAATCATGGTGCATTTAAATGTATCAATAATGTCTGCCACATGACGCTGTTAGCATTGTAGTTTGAGGCAGCTTAACCTGGTATCTAAGGGCATTTCATGAAATGAAAACTTGGCCAAGGTTAGAGCTGTGCCCACAGTAAAGCAACCCTAATAGTTCATTGGCAGTATTTTAGTATAGTTTGGCTTGTGTGTAGTTTTAACGAACCCTGTGTAGTGGAAATTAGAAACATGAGTATGTACGTATTTCATAGATAAGCCATACATAAATCTTTTTTTCTTCTGTAAAATACAAAATGTTTTTACAGGCTTCCTCTTTTCATACTAGAGCTGTGCCTATAATTTTAATAACTGTTGTTTGCCAGGATGTTGACCTTACAGAAATTAGAAATGTCAGAGACTTGTTAGTTACTGATGTCAGGGCATTTTTGATGCTATTTATATGTAGTCTGGTTTATTCTTCTCAAGTTCATGAACACACAGGAGCTATGGTGACAGAAGCGGGAATCTGCATATAGGTTTGGCTCCTATGTAAATATGAAAAATATCTGCAGAATATTAGTGAGCAACTTCAGAAACTAGTTATGAGTAAAATCAGTCCTGTACTCCCAAACTTTTCTGTGACGGAGGTACTTTCTTTCCCTTCCTGTCCATGTTTATTCCTTGTATCCCAAGCTGTTTTCTGTACAGAGGTGTGAGCCTTTACACACAAGTCTAAAGAACTTATGTAGATGTTTCAGGTGTGCATTGGTGATACCTTACAAAATGCAAGGTGGAAGAATTTCTTATTACGATGTTTTTGAAGGGGCCTAAGTTCCTGTTATAGCATTAAATACATACTCTTAGAAACCAGATGCTTCTTTCTCAACACCGTTCTCAATGTATGATTACAATCAGTGAGCGTAATCTTCCTTTCCTAGAAGGATTGTTTTATACCATAGTTGTATCGCTGATTTGTTCTCTTTAGCGCACATACAGTTTTACCCATTTCAGTAGGGTGGAAAGTATGATGAAGGGAAGAATTTGGATTCTCTAGTTGTAACTAACTTGATGCTTCTGTTGATGATATTTGGAGCAGAACCATATCTAGACCATTCTGCTGTAGATTTGCAGTGACACTGGTAAGAAAGCATTCTGTGGAGGAGATAATGGAGGACTTCGGGTAGTACTAGAAGGAAATGTGTATGTTTCACATAGGTGTGCAGTACAAATAGTTCGAAGAAAACATGGCTTTAAGTCAACTGGTATTTGCTAAGGTTTGGAAGTACTTTAGGGGTTGGATGCAAGATCACATCACTGTTTTTCAGCTAATCTGCAATAACCACCTGTGACTATGATGCTTTTTCATGTCAAGTAAGAAATAATGCAGCCTGGAATTGGTGCAACTAGAGACTTAAGATAATTGCATTACCTCTTACTTTCTGTGGGTGAAGGTTATACAATTATTGTAGCACTGTTCATCTGTATTAATGTTAAATTTCTTTAACTAGCTGTAGCTTGAGTATTGATTTTAATTCATATTAGAAAATTTACTAAAAGAAATTAACCTTTTGAAAAAAATAATCTTTCTGAATACCTATTTTAATTTTTGTAGCAGCTTTCATGATCCTAAACGACAGGAGCAAGGGGCACTGACTCTGTTCCCTTGAGGAAAAGTGCTGATAGAAGGAAAGTTGGATAAATATACTTATCAAAAGACATTACAGGCCTGCATCTCAACAGTTTCAGTAGCAAATTGAGCAATTTTTTGCAATTTCATTGCTCATGAAAGCTATTTTAGGCTAAAATTAATTAGTTCAGTACACTTCTGTGCTGGAGGTTGAGGTTATTATCTTCCGGAGGGAGTCAGAAATACAGCTTGGACCTCTGATTTCTCCAGCTGGTACATCAGGATTCAGTTCTTTTCTGCTGCTTCTGAGGAATTTGTCACTTCAGTAAGAATACTCATTGCAACAAATTGATAATGCTCAAAAAGCATCTTCTTGTTTTGGTGGGTTTTTTGTTTGGTGGTGGTGTTTTTTTTTTTTCCTCTCGCGGTCTGCCGTGAATGGTGAATTGTTTCCTTCTCGGCAGCTTCTTTGGAAGTGAGCAAATTTTAAGAGTGGTGGATACCACTCTGCTGAAGAGGACATTAGTTACTAATATTCTATGAGGAAGCAGTGAGTAGCTCCAGGAGCTACCAGTCGTTCTACAAAAACTAGTAAATATGAATGATACCTTTGAATTCAATGCAAGAAACATGCATGAAATTTTTACTGAGAGCATTGCTATCTAGTATGTGTTACATGAATTCAAAAAGAATATGTGGCTTGGATGTACGTTTTCGTGCCTGCCTCACCTCTCTGCTGTTTTTGGTGCTGTTTGACTTTAATGATTCTACATTGCTTAGGCATATTTTTATATTTTAGAGACAACATTAGGCTTTTTGATCAGCACTTGAATCACCTTGTGGTAAAAATTCTCCATTTTTTGTCTTTTTGAACATTTTTCTTCAGGCTATTCAAGCCAGATATACCACACATGCATACAGGTAGGGCTTCTGTTCGTTTTGAAGGTAATTGGATTTTTAAATTGAAATAGATGCTCGTTCTTTGTATTGCTGTGCTTTATTACTAGGGCTTGTTCAGTGAATGAAATGTGTTTTCGTGGTTTTTATGTGAAGTAGAAATGAATTTTTGGGTTTTCATAATTTTCAGTACTTAAATGCAAAGTCCAGTATGTCTGAATTTACCTTAGCCATTGCAGAATATCTTTTTGGGGTTCGTGTTGATAGAGCAAATCTCATTTTATTGTAGCTGTGTATGTGGCTTAAGCTGAAGAACTTGGGTAATCTTTTCCACTTTTTCTTAAAAAAAAGTTCACACATTAATGCAGTTAGTAGATAATCTTGTTTGATGATTTAAGATTCCCATAAACTATTCATGCAGAGAAATGTGTGTCTCAAGGTGTCTTCAGTAGTAAAATTGGAGAAGAGGTGAATGTGAAATTGAGAGGTTTGAGGGATTATGCATTCACTAAAGCTTACTTAAATAAAATATGAACACAGGCAAATTAGACCCTAAATTTTGGGCCAGACAACTGCTTAATTTTAAAATATTCATCTAGATGTTGCTGAGAGGGAGGAAACAACTTCTGAAATATGTTCAGGTGGCCTTGTGCAACTCTTGAGTATTATAAAGAAGCATGATCTTTCCATCAGATTGTTGTTGTACTGAATGGAAGAAATAAGTATGCATTGAAACTATATTAATGTCTGAGTACCCAGCACTTAAACCCTTAAATAAGTACAGTGACTTGCATGGAAGCAGCCTAAAATGTCTGTATTGTTTAAGACTGGAAAATAGTTGTCATAATTGTATGTGTCTCCTACCATGGTAAGCCTTCATTTTAAAGGGATTGTTGCAGTTTATGCTCACATTTCAAGAAATGAGGCATGACTGAAATGTCTTTGACCTATGGAAATCCTACCTGCCAAGGATATTGTTTTACAGCCTATAGAATTTTATTAAAATGAATACATTTTATTACTGCAACATTTGTTTGTTTAGAGTTGGCTGTATGTGGCAGATGCAGTTTATCTTAAGTGCCTGAAGTTTGTTAAGCCCCTTTGCCAACACAAAGTCCCAGTGTGACAGACGTGACTTCTGAACTCTGGAATGTTTGCAGTGGACTCTTAGGCTGTTCCAGGTCATTCACCTCTGTTACGGACACTAATGATTTTGTACAGCTAGACTAGAGCTTGGAGTTGCTTTTGTAGGTTTGTTTCCCACCTCTGATACAAGGCTTAAATTGCTATTCTCTAGGAGATCAAGACATTAAAAAAAAAAATGTTTGTTTTGCAAGTAATACTTGTAAATTGTGATTTTTCTTTCACCTTCCATACAGCTCTGAGGTCATTGCTGTTTTCAGCAACAAAAGCAAATGGAATTAAATAGATTGTGGTATCACTGTTTCTGTTTTCCTTATGTATTAGTTGCTCATTCTTTATCTAGGTCTTCATTTGATTTCTGCCCCCCTTTCAGTGATAAATGAAGCAGTAAATCTATATTAAAAAAAAAAAAGAGTAAAGCTACGAATTTTTTGGAATAAAATTTCTGTATAAATGTCTTTGCTTGTTGTATATGATTTTCCAGAAGTATTATCTTGCCTCTGCAGTGTTTCTTCCATCAGTAACAAAACACAAAGGTGATCTGACAGATTCATTGCAGATATATGGTTGTCTTAGCTTTTAAAAGTAGCTTTGTGGAAAGCATACTTCATGAATGCTTTACTGCTTGTGCCACTTTTCCTGATAAAGATAGTTCGCAAGACCAGATATTGGACAGAACCAATTAAACCAGTCCAAAAGTAGATCATGAACAGCATTGTTAATTAACTGCATCTTCTGGATGGTAACATGCTTGCCTTCTGCTGTACAGTGCTTTTTAAGATGTGGGCTTCCAGTTGTTGTTGCTTAACCTTTCAGTTGTACCAGATACTTAAAGCAGTGTATATTTCTCTATTATTCAGGAGCCAATACAAGCAAACCATGATGTACTTTCTGTGAATCTAATGTATTAGGAGTTTAAAGCCTTGTGTTTTTGTAGTTGTATTAGTTTTAAATTCTGCACTGCAATATCAACCAGCCAGTGAAAACAGTACTTAAGAAAAGCTTCAGGCTTATTTTTGCACTGAGTCATTGTTAAAAAATGGGTTAATCTTATTTACTTTCTCCCACAGTGCAGCTTTGCTGAGCAAAGTATAAGTATAGCTGAAACTTGGGACCATGTCCCTCAGAAAATGTTTTCTGTAGAGTTGTTCTTCTCATTTTAAACTTTCTGGTAACTATTTTATAAAAAGGTATAAAAATCTTACCTGTCGGGTGTTTGGTCATTTCAACTATCAAATGTTTTAAGTTCCATTCTGAGAGAGAGAATTACTCCAGTCTTTTTATCAGAACCATATTATCTTTGTCTACCCTACTTGCTAGGAAGTGTGAGGAGGACTCGTCAGTCTCAGAAAAATCTCTTGTGTATGTTTAAATAATCTTAATAATATAAATTAAACCATTGCCACTTCATAGATTGGTGGCTTCTGCTACCTTTGTCATTACTCTCTTTTGAACATCAGTGATGCAAAGGGGAAGAAGTCAGGAGTCCTCAGTTTCACCACTTGCATGGTGTTCAGCTGTCAAGTTTTCCTGTGTTTACCTTGCCAGGCAGTGGCAAAAATGAACCTGGCCTAGTAGTAGCAGTTCCTGGGTTTCATGGACATTGACATGGGAGGAATTGTTCTTTTGCCTTTTTAAAAAAAAAAAAAAAAGTAACATCCTTTTATTTTTCTGTGCCATTTTTATAACTCAAATTTCTATATTGGATTAGATGTGAAATGGTCTTATCTTGGATGAGTCTTCCAGGCACTTTTTAGTTTCTCAAATACATTGCTTTGATATTAGTGTCATAAAGCAGATTGCAGTAAGTGAGGCTATATTTAGAAATGTGAAACACTGTTCATAAGGTTTTGAGCATATCTTGTTTTGGCAAAAAAACTTTGCAGCCTTTGAGTGTCTGTAGCATTTAAACTGCAAGTGAATGTACATTAAATTGGATTATTTTGTTGCTATAATTGTTTCAAGGCCTTTTGTTGGAAAATACTGAAAATCGGTATTTTTTGGAAACATCTTCTATTTCTCACCAGCTTCAAAAGTGGTTGAAATTTTTTCCCAATTATGACATTGTAGTGAATTCAGTGGGATTTGGAACTATGTCCCATCGCTTTGGGAATTATTGCGGTCACCATGCTGCTTGATACACTGGGCATGGTGTTACCTACCAATACTGTGGCAGCTGTTCCACTTTCTACAGAAGTTACGGTTGTTACTTGGAGTGGGGTTCCACCTTCCAGGTAAGTATCCATTGCAGGCTGGTGAACCGTTCTCTTTTTTGTTCTCTGCCTCAGCATTGAGTAACTCCCACAAAAACACTGATGAATTTAAAGCATTATCCCACATTCAGATCAGCTATATTTGCTTAAAAACACACATGAAAATTTTGGTAAGTCTTGCTAGATCTTGGAATTTCCACGTCGTGGGCGTGTGCCCTCACTCTGGGCATTGAGGAGTACTAGGAGGAGGTTACTGCCAGTATCAGTATGTTTTTTAAGTTAGCCTTTAACTGTTTTCCTTTTATTTCAAGTGCTTTAAAATGGTTATTTTCAAATGGTTTGCATTTTAGTTTGACCCCCTTTTTTTTTCCTAAACAAAACAAACAAACAAACAAAGGTGTTTTATTTTTAAATTGATCCAACCTGTGTATTTTTACATTTCTGTGGAGCAGGCAGAGAAGCTGTGATCACTGAAAAAATAAAGTAGAAGTGGCAGTAAATTTTTAGTTGTTGGTCCAACAGAACAGAGGCTGATATATGTGACTCCAAGAGATTACCTGATAACGAGGATGTAGGACTGTGTGCTCCACGTGTTGCTTCGCTGGTCATTGCAGCATCTAACATTACAAACTTACTTCCATTTTTTGGCAAAACTTGTACAAACAGTTCATTCACATGAAGGATTTGTAAAGCTCTCCATTGAATAAAAGCCAGACAGATATTGAATTCTTGTAGAAGTTTAAGCTGCAGGACTGAATTCTTGATTATATTAGTGCACCTAGTTAAAATTATATTCCAAATTTAGACTCAACATACGTTGTTCTAAAAATATTTTAAATCAAATTCAACTCATAAAAAGGGGGGGAAGTGTCAGTGTGCAGCAGCATTGGACAATTATGTTCCTTAGTAACTGGATGAGTTGTGTGAAGCAGCGTGAACACACCTGGAGAAAATGCGTGTATGCTCTAGTATTAGTTTTTCTTTTCATTATGATTTCCAATGCCTTTATTGAATAAGTGTACTTCAAAATTTTCAGTTTAGGTTTGAAAATACTGTGGTGGAATGCAGTAACTGGAGTCCCAGTTAACTCTAATTGTTAGGATTTTCTGTAAAGATAGTTAAACAAATTATTTTTGATGTTGTTCATACTCCCTAGAAAGCTATTGTGCCTTCTTACAGCTTTACTGAACAGTTGTTCTCCATTCTGCTTATTTCCTTTTTATAAGGGTTTGAGTCCAGGCCAAAGAGCACAATTATGCTTACATGGGCCTTGATTCTTAAACACATGCCTAACTAAGCAAGTAAGCAGTCCCACTGAAGTCGGTGGGATTACGTGCATATTTGGAGTTAGGTGCAGGCTTAAGCGCTTTGATGAATTGAAGCTTTACTGACTGACCGAGTATTGTAACACAAAAAAGTTTTTCTAAGCACAGATATATTAATGAAATTGCTTAACTAATGTATCTCACATGGATAGAATCAGAAATACATATTTAGTAGGGAAAAAAGTTACACTAGATGAAAAAATGAATTATTAATCACACAAAATCCTCACGGAATAACGAGTGTTGCTGTTGTACTGAGTAGCTACTGCAGTAGCTTATCGTATCTTGAACAGCATCATTCTAAAAGCTGGCAGTTATTCACATGGGACTTTTGGCTCTGTATTTTTACTGGACTACTACAAACTAGCAATTTCCTTGAGTGACCTTACTTTCTGAATGTAAAATTTTCTTTGGCTTTTCAATGATTCCCAAGCAGAAATCTGCATTCAAACAGAGCAATACCATGACTGTTCCCCATCAAAAAGAGAATTCATACAAACCTAAGAAGCAGATAAGTATATTTCTGAACTGGAGCCTTCGAGAGGGATCTTGCAGCAGCCTAGCTATCAGTGTATACTGTGATACTAAGATGAGGTTAGCAAGGCTGCATTCATTTGCAGAGTTACACCAGTGCTTGTGTCTTTTTTTTTTTGTACCAAGGCTTTGCATGACAGTAAACCCACAACTTTCATAGTTGTGGGAGCTGACCTTTGTCCGTTGAAATTGATGTAGTTTCACGTGGTTTCTCTGATTCTGCATGTTGCAGAGACGTATCTGACTCTGCGTGGGAGGGGAAGGGCAAAAGCTATAACAAGAGAAGAAAAGTTGCTTGATCCCACAGCTTGCTGCTGTCTCTTCCCTTGCTGTTTAGGAGTTACAGTAGGAGCAGTGACAGTGGCCAGAAGGAGGCTGTAGACAGGTGAGGAAGAAACCCCTTCTGTCCAGGTTGCTCAAACAACTGAACAAGGAGACAAGAGATTTGTTTGTATTTCCCTATTTTCTCCATTGCCATGATCAAAACAACTATTGCTCGGATCTTAACTCATACAAGCATTTCAAATCTTCAGTTTGTACGTGTGTGCATGCAATGAATCAGATGACCTTTTCTTGATCTTGGAAGAAACGTTTTTTCTGGAGATCCTTTCCTCCCTCTGTCAAGCCCAGGAACTTTGCAGACCCCTAGAAGGTCTTTACTAATCTCATGAGGGCAGTGGACTCTAGTTTGAGAACATCTGCTTTAAACAGTATCAGGTATTATTATATAATTGAATGCCTTTCAGATGCCAGACTGTGGAGGGTTTTTTCCAGCTGTAGCATAGAGTTAGTTTCAGATGTCAAATAACAGTTATAAAGTTGTTGAAACTAACAATGACCCCAAATGGACTGAATGCTGTGATACTGTTCAATTGCTCTCTGCTGCTGTTTCTGACCGAATTTTTCCTTAGGGACTAAATAGGTTAGTGCTAAAGGCTTATGAGAACAAAGATATATGTTGAGATTGCAAGGTTTCTCTTGGGGTTTTTTTTGGGGTGTGCCTGTATATGGATTTTTGTTTTGTCTTGGGGACTTGAGAAGTTTGGGAAAATGCGTAAATTTAAATTTTGGGATTTAATAGTGAAATGCATTAATTTCATATGCAGCAAAGAATAAATAATGTGTCTTACAAGTTCTTGGATTGTGTTTCTTTGTATTTGTGGAGTTTTAAAGGTGGAAGTATAACAACGTAGGCAGACGTTAATCCCTCCACATACTCCCAACAGGATAGTGCCAGAAATTAATCTAAAAAAATGAGGTTTGCAAATGTAACTTAAATACCATCCGATTTCAATATGGTGTAGCATCTAGGTTTCAGAGTTCTGGTATGGCTGATTGACCTGATTGTATTTTCCTAGGCATTTTGTGTCATGTATTTGTGCTGCAAAAGTAGCAGAGCAGATAAAATTGCTAGAAAAATTAGTATTTACATCTGTAATTTTTTTGGACTTGTTTGACGATAGAATGTGTATAGCACTCTTCTTAGCATTTTAAGCTTTCCCTGCTACTTGGAGCTTTTTTTGACTCTTTTGGGTTATATTTCTGGTAATATTTTTAGCACAATGTTATTTCCCTTTCACAAGGGCAATGTCATCCTGGTTTAATCCACCAGCAATCCAGTTTTATGCTTACTGTAATTGGTAACTCTGACAGCTTTTACTTATTTAATGTCAGTAGGGGTCAAGTTTCATTGTGAGCTTTACTGTACCACAGTGACAGTTGAATATCACTAGTCTTAGGAGGCTTTATCTTTAATTTATTTACATTCAGTCAGACTCCTTGAAGATATTACAGTGTTTGCAGCAGTCACGTTACAGCCAGATGATAATCCTCAATTATGAGAATTTTATTTATTTATTTTTTTAAAACCCACCCGCACCCTGGGGCTTCTGCAATGATAATTCCATATTTGACTATTTTTATTTTTTGTTATTTCATTTATTTAGTTTTTAAGTAGTGGTAGACCTCTTTTATTTGAGCCACCTCTGGCCTGCTGTGCTGTAGAAGTGATCATCTATTCCTACTGGATTTCCTTCCTTCAGCAGTATCTGAAACAGTTTAGCAAATTATATGCTGTCTCCTGCCGTTTGTCT
>NW_010528573.1:0-32942 GCF_000687285.1 Phaethon lepturus | reverse complement strand
CCTGCTGATGCTTAATGCTTCATTGTGCCTCCTTTGTAAGAGAGAAGATCTTATTGTTTGTTCTTAGGGTGGGAAGGGAAGGAATTTGATAGTTTTGGACCAATAACTGAGTGATGTCAGTGTTGCTATTTGGTCTTTGCAAATGTATCCTGCCTTAATATTCTGACTTCTGATTTTTTCAGTAATTCATATCCAAGAATTGCAGCCTTTTCTCTTGGAATGGCATATTTAGGCTTCCTGCTGTATCATTCATAATGATTTTGATGAAAAATCAGAAAGCCTGGGATTAATCTATTTGTTGTAATAAGCTTTAGTTCAAAACCACCATTAGGTAAGTGTGTATTGCATATTAGTCTTACCTAGTGTAGTGGAGCCCACATTATGACATGCCTGACTTCAGTGACATTTTGTAAAAACATTTTGAGGTGGAAGGAGGGGGTGGACTGATGTAACAATACTGCAAGAGTGGTAAGTTTCGTAAGAAGCCTCTGTGCTTTAAAAATCTCCAGAATTTAGTGGATGGTAAAAAGCCAGGAGTCTGTAATACGTGCACATTTGCTGAAATATTTTTCTTATACTAAGCATAGTATTGAAAGAATTGTTGAACAGCTTTTGACAAAAAAAAACAAAAACAAAAACAAAACCCAAACTCTGTACTGTGATTTTGACCCAGTGAGCATTTATATTTGGAGATGTTCTTCCATATTTTAAAAGAATGGACACCATATTTTAAAATCCAGAGTATGTTGCATCTTGGTAATGGCATGCTGGTATTTGTGGAGTGACACAAAGATGACTTAGTGTACTGAATTTATTTTAAAGCTCTCTTTACAAATCGTTTTATTTCTCTAAGTAGTTATCGTTACGAAGCCAGAAAAACGCTAAGTGGAAAGGTTATACATTGGAAAACCCTGTATAGGCTGCTGTTGGAAATTTCCATAGCCGTTATATATCCAAAACCAACAGCTGTGGAGTTCTGGTTCATTCTTGAAGAGTGTAGGCTAGTTATGTGTGGGAATCTTGTCTGAGAAACAGCCATTGCCTGTGTTGACTCTTGCACACCAGGGAGAGTTCTGGAGGTTTGTAAAGCATGTTGAATGTTTGCTGTGATCCAGTGACAGTTTGTCTGTGCTCCTCTAAGCAGAGCTTTGAGTAAGTCACTGAATTGGCTTCACTGGCTGTTATTTACTACTATAGCAGGAGTCTAGAAGAGAACTGGATAGGCTAAGGCTATACGTTTATTTTTTAAATGGTATTTAATAAAAAAGTAAAATATAAGTAGGCATATGTAGGCATACTTTCATTCATGTTAGTATATGGACAGTAGATATCAGCCCATCTGTTTAGATTGTACAGGTATAAATCTCTTGAGAATTTTGTCTATTACATGATACGATGTAAATTTACAGTATACCAGCTGAAGTAATGAACACAGTGGCTTCTTTTTGGTTTTGTTAAAAGCAAATGAAAAATTTGAAGTGCCTTGCCTACAGTTTGACAGATGTGTAATTAGAAAAGCTCTTGTGTTTTTTCCCTTTCCCACCTACCTCAGCTCCCTTGTGAAACAATGGATTTTGTCATGGATACTTGCTCTTGTTCTTACATCTCTTCCTCTGATGCTGTGAGTGGGTTCTGATGTTGTTTCCATTACCATCTGTTTCTCTCCCTTCTCAGTCAGTGTGAACATAGCAGTTCTGCTGAAGGATGTTTATCCTTTGAGGAGGAAGATGAAAAGCATTTGTGCCTGGATATTTCATTCAAGGCAGAAATGCCGAGGCTTCATTTATGTTTCTGTAATTAAGTTCACTGATCAATTCACCTTTGCCTTGCTTCTGCTGAATTAGACTCAGAAGGCTAAATCTTACCTATTGTGGCTAACTCACTGGTGATTTAATCTAATGACTCTTGCTTTAACATAAATTGTGTGCCTAAATATGTAGTGCAACATACCCATTCATATACCTAAGCAAATCAATAGGTAATCAAACAACATTATCTGGTATAGCAGACAAAGGTTTTTGTTAATATTTCTGGTTTTGATTTATTGAGAAAATCTCAGATGTACTAAGGGAAGTTAAATCAGACCCTACTGGCTAGCCAGATTAAAAAAAAAACACAACCTTGAATTTTCATAAGGATTTCAGATACACAACTCCTAGCTCTAACAGCTGCAACTTTGGCAGTGACATGAAAAATAAGAAAAGGTAATTGAAAAAAATAAGTTGCACGTGTTAACCAGCTGTTGGTCAGAGTAGTAATTGTGGAATGAGATTTACAGAAAAGCTGTATGCCAAGAATTAGCTATGTAATTCAAGTGCCCAATTCAGTTCTGTATAAATGTTTTTTAATAATGTAAAGGGCACTTGCTTGTAGTTCAGGTGGTAATTGCACACCATCTTTGATTTGGAGAATAAATTTATTCGTTAGTATGAATTCAGATAACTTTTTTGTGAAAGATCATCAATTTATCATTGTTTTCTCCTCAGTACAATCTCTGCAGCAAATCAGGTTAATGTTTATAGTACATGTTTATTGCACTTGAAATAACAGTGCAGAAGGTTTTCAAGTAAATGGTCCAGAACTCTCTTCTGAGACAACATTGACTACAAATAATACTATACATTAAAAATCTTGGTGGAGTGACAATACACTAAGTCTCCTTTTATGGTGAGGTCTCACTTCACTGACAACTGCAAAGTATAGCAAACTTGCCGTTAAGGGTGTTTTTTTTTATCTTTTATAAGAACGCAGCAATATTACTACTTAGTGGTCTCAGTCATGAAATTCAGTTTTACTTTATTAGGGAAGCTGGTATTATCATGCTGTTAGACAAATAGAATATTTAAATATTTAGCATGGTATTCTGCTTTTGGATTATGGAAGACATTCAGGTGTTATGCTTAATTGTACGTTGCATATGCAGACTTAGGCAAAAGCGCTCAATATTTTTAGCCCCATATACGTGAATTAGAACACATATGGAATAGGACTTTATTCAGATATTTCAGGCCTGTTTCAAGATAATTGTGTCTTGAAAGATTTTTATAATAGTCATGTGTTTAAAATGAAAAATGTTTGTAAAATTCATTGCATTGACTTCAAACGCTCAAAAATGTGTAAAATAGCACAGATCCGGTTTGAAACATTCTCAGCTTCCTCCAGTATGTCCTGAATAAGAAAATACCAATATGCCTTGTATTTCTGACCATCTCGTTGAGTTCAAGTGTTAAATATCAGAGTAGGCCTACATTGTGCTATTAATGTATTCTTATTTTGACTGCTAGTTGAATTTTTTTAAGTTTAGTTTTATTATTGCATCAATGTAGTTACAGTAGCTATGTGTTCCTTTTGTACCAATGTCATTTTGGAGACCACGACTGCCCTCTGCTTGACTGTATAGATATTTATGATGAATTAACAGTTTCTTCACACAAGAAGAAACTGCCTGAATTAATAAGTCTGTATTTTTCATGAAAGCCTGTATTTTATTGAGAACTGTTACAAACTGTCCAGGCTCACATGTTTGTACGATAGGTATATTTCCCTAATTACAAATAATAAGACTATGTCAAGATTTGCTTCCTGCTTACAGGTGACCTGCATTTGCACTTCAGAGGGTACATCTCCAAATCAAGATTGGATGGGGCAGTTATTTTCCAGTAATAATCTTCAGAGGCTGTCCTGTAGGTTCCAAATCGCAGCACAAAGATGATTACCCATCCCCCTGCCCCTGCAACTGAAAAGAGAAAAGAGTAATTTGTAATCATTTAACTGCATAGAAGTGGTTTCATTTCCTTTCCTTGGCTGGGGAAATCCTTCCTTAGTGGACATACTTGAAGATATGATTTATTGCATACAGTGAGCGAAGAGGTTGCTGTACCTGCAATAACAGTACTCAGTGTGATTCTGATTACAAGTGAGAGCAAACACTGATTTTCTGCAGAACATCTTAAGATCTGCCTTTATCTATGTGTGTGTAAATAAACACAGTTTAATTTTTCTAAGATTACCATGATGTGCTTTTAAGTTGGCAGCTGCAACTACTTTTAACTGCTTAGAGCTGAAGAACTGTAGTGTTGCTGACTTCTCTTTTTCGGCAAGAGAGAAGACACGTTTGACAGGACTTCAATTTGAGCTGAGCTTAAAGTAGTTAAGCTTTGTATTACCCTGAAGCGAAATACCATAATTGGAAATAAAGCATTAAATTATTGTCAGAGTTTCTAGTCAAAATGGGATATTAAAAGTTCACATACAGAAAATTTTCTTTTCTAGGAACCACTTTGTAATTCGATTCAGCCTCTAGTAGGTAACTAGGCAATAGAGTGTACAGGCCTACCTCAGTGGCATGTCAACTAAATGGAACAAGGTGAAAATGTCTGATTTATTCTAGGATTGACAATACAGGTGAAGAATACTTGGATGGCAAAGAATTTTAAGTCAATCTTCAGGAAAAAATATTCTTATAGTGCTGCAACTTCCAATTTCAGAAAACACATTCTTTCTTCACAAGCTAGCAGAGAATACAGATGTGTATGTCTATGGGATGATGGTTCCTTGGTTTTATATGAGGCTGCGTTACACTGATGAGCCTTTAGGGAAGAACGTTATTTCTGTGCTACTCTTTTTGCCCGGGCATGCCAGTCACGAAGGCTAATTGCTGGCACCTCATGCCTCTTGCTGAAGAGTCAGCCTTATTGAGTTAACATAATGGGAGCTAGCATTGCTCACTAGAGAGCTTTCAGAATTTACTTCAAAGAGACAGGTAGTAACCCTCTGAGAACTTGAGGACTTAACCAGGATGGATTTAATCTTTTGATGTTTGTAGTCTGTGTTTTCTGGCTTTTTAATGAATTTAGTATGGAAGGATATAAAGAAATAAGTCAGAAAATAAACAGTCACCCGATCTTCAGGACACAACCTGAATGCTTGAGAGAACAGTTATTTTTCTTTAATACAATAATCGTATTCATGTAGTTTTTAGTAGATGGTAAATTATTCTGAGGGATTGCACATCAGAACTCATTACTTCCAGTGTTTTTAATAGTGGCAGAGGAGCACAAGGAGTCTGTTCTGCATCATCCACCTGGCAATTGTGTTTTCTAGCTATGTAATAGTCTATAATTTGTGGATAAAATAACATTGCCACTTTACATACTAACACTGAAAAATTCGAAGTCAGCATTTGCAGGGGTTATGACCTCCTCTTATCACCAGTCCCTGAAGTTCAGTTTCTATCTCCTCATACCTTTCTAAAAATTACCTGCCTAACATTGGAAACCACAACAAAATAGCAACCCTAAAGAATTGGTGATGTTAATTCATATCCTTTTGTTGCAGAGGATCTTAAACAGGAAAGAAAAACTTACCACTGGTTGAACATAAAAGGTTTTAGCAGAAGTCAGAACATGGCTCAAAAGACAGTGGGCTGCAGTGAGTAATGTCAGACTGTCATTGGTAACAGTAGAAAATCATTGAAGAACTCAGATGTTCCTTCAGGCTGAAGACAGAGAAGATAGGGTTACAGTTTGCGAGTAAATAGTGAGGAATTCAAATGAAATTTCAGCAGTTGCTTTTGCCTCCCTTTGTAATATGGAGTAAAGTATGATGCTCTTTTGCATCTGTGTATAATTTGTGATGTATGTCCTTGAGATAATATGAATGTACTGTTCAACAGTATTGCTGATTTTACTGCCTTGCTGTTGGTCAGCTTCTGAGAGCCCTCACAAAATCAAAAAGTCTTGCCTGGAACATGTAGTTTTTCTTGGCTGTTTCCGAGGAGTGTACAAAATTTTAATTGGAAGCTTTTGGCTTAAACTTTTGTTAAAAAAATTTAATAGTTCATGTCTTCAGTTTGTTTCCCTGTCCTGATCCAGAAGAAGATGTGGTATCTCTGCAGAGAGATTTAATTCAGAAACTTTCTTTCCTTAGTGTACCTTTATGTTTTCTGTCTTTTTTCTCTTTTTGTTTTACTCTCTTGTAAGATAATAGTTACAATAAAGTGGCACCCCTGAGACTGAGGTATGCTGACATCTGGTCAAAAATTTTCAGCCAAAAGCCTCATACACTCAAATAATCTATTTCTAGCTTGCTTTGAAGTGATCTTTTGCCATGCTTTTTGACAGACGGATAGAAGGTTTCTTGGCTTATGCTCCTTGCCATCCAGAAGCTTTGTAGTCACATGATGCTGATACTGAGTGTGCCTGGTACTGGTTCTTTCTCTCAGAAAGGCATGCTGTCATGCTAAACTCTGTTAAATCTTTACACCTTTTGCCCTTTGTCTATATAGTGCAGAGTTGGCATCCAGCCAGTTTGAAGGAGGACAGAGTAAGTTGCATCTGCCTGCAAAAAAAAAAATCATGTAGGCATTTCTTCAGAAGTAACAGTGCATGAAAAAAAATTACGAAACCTACCATCTTTACCTGTAAGGCAGCGCTCTGCTTATTTCATGGGGAAATGTAAGCAGGTATCTTTGGCTGTTGCTTCATGGTGTTTGTGTTGAGTGGGTGCACTGATCTATGCAAATCTTCTGTGGACATTTTTTACCAGTAAACCTCAGCTTTCACATGGTGGACTATTATTTCAGCAGCTGTGCCCTAAGGCTATCATCTAGAGAATACTGCAGTTCTGAAAGCATTTTGGCATGCCAGCCTTGTACTCAGGAGTAATTAATTTCTATGATAAGCTTTTAGAAGCCTTAGTTAGTAGTTTACAGTTTACTGTGTTCAGATTGGCTTTTCCGGAATTGTATAAACACCCCCTGTGACTTGAGTCTCTGGTTAATTCCTTGGCACTGTTGCCAGTGAACCCTTTTGTGGAGAAACCTGACTCCTGGCACAGAAGGATTATGTATCCCAAAGCTGGTACAGCTGCATAGCGCTCAGGTTGAGCAATTCCAGCACTAGTGACCTACATCACTGTTTACAGGGCTAGCTTTAAAACCTCCAGGGACTAAAGTTACCCAAGAGGAGGAGGAAATTGGCTCCTCTGTTCTCCTCAGTTTTAATATTGTTAAGGAAAGCTATGACGCCTACTCATAGGGTGCGTATGTTGGAAAACAAAAAGCCAGATACAGCACTTACAGCTTGCTTTTTTTATTGAGGACTCTTGATAGTTTTTTGGTTTTGGTTTTGTTTTTTCCTTTGAAGCTCCTCTTTTTGAGGGACAAAGAAAGAATGAGAATTTGATTGCATAGAAAATGTAAAATGTAGTCAGGAGTTAATTTTTTTTAATCAGTTGCAGACTTCCTGCACAAACACTTCTCCCTTAATCCTCTTAAGCATTTCTTTTACAGTGTTACACCAACTGTAATAACTCTGGCCATAGCATGGTGTAAAAGGTCTGAGCTTTTTGGAGATGTTCCTTTTGGAACAATGATGGAAGACATTTGGCAACATAGACCTAACTTGGTGGGGGTTGGTTTACTTTGTCACAGCTAAGTTATGTTCTGTACTTGGTCTAGATCTCTTGGAGACTAAGTTAGGTATCTCTGCATTGCACTGTAATGCATGTGTTTGTGAAGACCTTCAGCAGCTTGGGAGTTACTGGGTTCTGAAGTCACTGTCGCCTTGTTTAAAAAATATATTCTGACTATTTACACTTGAGTGCTTTGTTCTGGTTTTGAAATATTTTACTAGATTGCTTGCTAGAAAAACAGTTTAAAAATACATTTGTAACTTAAAGTACCAAGCTTATTC
Source organism: Phaethon lepturus (assembly GCF_000687285.1). Taxonomy (NCBI): domain Eukaryota; kingdom Metazoa; phylum Chordata; class Aves; order Phaethontiformes; family Phaethontidae; genus Phaethon; species Phaethon lepturus. The sequence goes on along the minus strand of NW_010528573.1, from coordinate 25,248 downwards.
TCCAAATAAAGGAAAGTGGTAGCCCTCTCAGAAGCATAGCAAAAGTCTAATGCTGAATACAGGCAACAGTCACTTCAGAGAGAAGAAGGGTTTTAGAGATATTTTTACATTCTTGTTGCTTTATGGGGGAAATTGTCTTAAAGCACTGGGGAAGGATAAACACAAAAGATTTATTGACTTGCGGTAAGTTGACTTGGTTCCACTTGACTGTGGTTCTATCACACTTTAGGTATATTTGAAGATTTCCCCAAGGGCAAAGTGGCTTCTTGACTAAATGGATTTAATCAAGTTTTCTTTGCATTTGCTAAGCGTTGAAGTTTCATTATTAAAATTTGCATGTGAAATTCAAGATGAAATTTTGCCTTTGGAAATCCTCTGCAGTTGTGCATGTTTCATGAACAGATCTTTCAGCGAATTGAAGAGACTGAGTAAGCTCCAGTTTTCTAGTTGCTCTTACCTTTGATGTTGCTGGCAAGCTTTTTTGTAGACTTGCTGGAGGGTTGTGAAGGAAGCATTCTTAGTAGCTCTGTGGGTCAGAAGTGCATGTCCTCATTCTGATCACTGTCACAGATACACCTCTGCTCACTGAAGAGGAAAGGCATTTACATGAAAGCTGATGTGTGTTTATGAATGTCTTTTTCTGTAGCTCTGCAAACTCTGTATTACTGCATAGGGAAAATGTTATTGCCACCCACAGTTTCTTTCAGGAAAGGGTTAAAAGTCCAGGGAAACAATGGAAAAGCCATATAATTTTAAATTATTTGATAAACTACAGATCAAAGCCATTCATGGTTATAGTGTTGATGGAATGTCACTGTTAAAGTACTTCTGTCATTTACAGAGAGAGAAAGCCTTTTTTATAAATGGTAAGTACAGAGAACATGGCTTTGGTTGTTTCTAGTTGGCCAAGGTCTTTGAGCCTTGCTCAAAATTTTTCTATTTGACATTCTTACATGTGTAATAACTAATTTAAGGAATTGAGCTGAGTTTTGCAAGTATGTGTTTTTATTGTTTTATGATGGGTGATTCTTACATATATTCTTTAATTTTCTATTTTAGTAAATTTTTTTAATTGTGTGCCATGTGTGAAAGTCCTGTATTTTTAAGTTTTCAAGTAAGAGTTAACACAAAATTGAAATGCTGGAGTACTTACATGGATTATCTATACTTTATTCCAGAATTTTCACATTCAATGAGCAACAAAAAGTCTTCCAGATAAAATTATGGTAGTTTGGTCCAGTCTGTGTTTGTGGTGCCTGTGTAGATTTTTAATGTTCCTTTGCAACCTGTTCTACACAAGTCCATGATCTTTTCTTAATAAGCTAAAATCATACTCTCAAGGACCATTGGTGTTAGTTGTAGGATCAACCGTTTTATCTTGCCAGAAGGTGTTTGGGTTTTTTTTGTTTTTTTTTTTTTTTTTTTTTTTTTTTTTTTTTGAGCCTAATTTTCATTAAAACACTTGTTTCTGCCTGGGAAGTGTAAGGTGTCACTTACTCATGGGTTCATACTAAAGCCCTGATACTTCACCCCTAAACCATTTAGTCCCTGCACTTTTCTCATTTCATCATCAAACTTGTCTTCCAATTTCTTATCTCAGTTTAATCATAAGGACTCATCTGACTCCTGCTCCTGCCACTCAACACACATCTTCCCATCATCAACCTCTTCCTTTCCCATATCAACTGTGTGTTTTTGTTACTAACAGAGTGTTAACTCCTGCTTCAGCAATTGTTCCCTAGGCTCTCTTTATTTCTTACTCCTCATCATTACGATTTTGAGAGTCCCACAGGAATGTTTTTCATTTTTAGACAAGGGGTCACACAGATAGAAGAAATCTGTGCAGGGAGTAAGGACATAGTGCAAAACTAATATCCTTTGTTTTGCCATGTTTAATGGCGCTTTTCTGTGCACACTTATATTCAGCTGCAGTGTTCATATTTGCAAACTTAATGCAACTGCACTGCCTCCTTGTCTTTCCAAAATTCCAAGTCTCCCTTTATTCACAATTTTCTATCTCAGGGTATATTGTGTCAGAGGATGGGCAGCAGATATCTGCATGACAATGTTTTTATGTAGTGATGTTGGTTTAAAAGTTACTACTATATAGACAGCTAGGATGTACATTTAAAAGCAACATTGGGAATAATCTGTAAAATATCTTAATCTAACCTGGCTTTGGAAAGGATTAAACATTTGATTTTTCATTGGAGCAGTGAAAGGTGATTAGATCACACCTAATTAAAATGCAAAACTTTTACTAGCTCATGACTAGCTCAGACCAACAATAACTTTCCCACTATTTAAGAGTATAAAAAAATATTTTAAAATATCTAACTTTGCTTTCTTACTGCACTTATATAGGCAGTAATGACATAAGATGTTGGTCTGAATTAATTTATGGCATTAATTGCTTTTATAAGTTTCTCTCCTGCTCTATATCTTCCATACTGATTCTGACATGGTGCTGGAAACTGAACTAAACTACAGCTAGCTATTCTAGCTGTATAGCCGGGAGCAGAAATCTGATTGGTATAGGACCGCATTTTATGAGCACTAGCCCACCCTTTAGAAACAATCTGGTGAATAGTCAAAGGTTTGAAAACGTGTTCAGGAAAATGCTCATTAAAAAGTTTAAATGTGTTAGACCAATCAGAGTGGGTTAGAGCAAACAAAAGCCATGTGTCTAGGTTAACCGTTTGCTCTATCAGTTTGACAACACATATGTAATCACTGTATCTTAGTTGTCTTAAACTTCTAACAGATGCTAAACTGTCCACTGTATTCCAAGTCTCCTCATGGCTGAGGTCTTTGCTACTTGATAAGTCAACTGAATTTAATCTTTCATGAAACAAAGTTAAGTATCTTAAGTTAAGAATGCTGTGCTTCTTCCATCAAATCAGCAGATACTCCAGTGTTGTGTTGACGTTGGATAATCCTGTTGATTTTGGTTGAAATGTGGCCTAGTTTTTTTTTTTTTTCATTGATCAGAGACTGATGTTTGTGGCAGAATTTGTTCTGTCTGAATAAAAAAATGTAGACTAGAAGACAGGGAATGAAGAACCGGAATATCTGACTAGTGAGGAAAACAAGAAGTTACTAATGAATTAATGTTAGCCACTTAATTGCCCATTAAAGTAGCTGGCAAAATTGTTAATACTATCTTTGTAGAAAGGGATTCAATGGACATTGAGTCACATTTCTGTCTGAAATGTGCCCTTCTTTTTTTCAGCTACACAAAGAACATTCTGTTTAACTTTCATTTTGTTTTGTTTGCATAATGACAGCAGTCTAAAATAATTTCCAAGGTACCTGCTTATGTATACTAAACTTTGCTAGTGTTACCAATTATTTGATCACAGAATCATGACAGCTGTTCTTGACAAGTAGTTCATGCAGAAGCTTATCTTGAGCTGTCTAATGTGAATTTTAAATCAATCTGTTCAGTTTTCTTAGTTTGTATAGTACATACTCTCATCGACTGTAATGCCACATCAACTTTGTAACCCATACATTATTCTGCAATATAAACTGTCAGCTTTGAATGTTTGGAATCTGTGTTAATTTCTGTGTAGTATTCGAGATGTGTCTGCATAAGAAGAAAACCAGAGATCACCAAAAGTGTTTTAGAAAAGTTACTAAGAATATTGCAGACAAAGGCTTCTTTGTCTCAGTACTCCTTTGATGCACCTGCAACTCACACTCCAGCCTGATAGTTTTTCTGTCTAGATCAGATTTCTCCAATTTTTTCTTTGAATTCACAAATTTTTTCCAAAATTGTGAAATTTGGTCTTCATTCAATGCTGGTCTTAAAATTTAAACTTGATCTTGAATTATATCTGTACGTACATGGATGTCCATCTGGAAACACACACCTCATTTCACTGGTGCTTAGCTGTAAGAATGTAACTTTTCAGAGTCCCTGACTATTGCCATAGGGGCAAGAACACCATTAACCCTTCTCATACTGCACAGTGATGAGGGGACAGAAGGAGATTTACATGCTATGTAACGAGAAAACATGAAGCTGTAAGTTAGCAGCAACTATGTAAATGTCTTTTCCTACTTCTCAAGACGTACATTCCTTAATCAGTTACCAGTACAACTGCAGTTCGTTATTGCTTACTGTAAACCTAATTTAAGAACAAACCATGTTTAGGGAAGCCAATCACAGATGCTCAAGTCAGAGGCTGAGGTGGCACATTTGTGAACAGTTGTTTGCCTCTGGCTGTAAAAATACTGAAGATAGCTGCAAAGAAAGATTTAGCTTATATAATATATCAGTTTGTAAGAAATACTAAAATCCTCAACAAGAATACTGTATCATTCTGTCTGATCATTGTGTCTGACATTTTTATTGCACAAGTGCTTAAGGTGCTCTACTTTTGCCAACACACAAATTAATTCTTTCCAATACTTACGATAAAGGATATATGGTGAACATTCAGTAGTGCATATGCTTTTACTGTGCAGTTTTGATCTTGCTTTATGCAGTCAGATTTGGTCTGTTTTTTCTATAGTTTCATTTAAAAAAAATCAGTACTGTCCACTCAATTTGCCATAAAATGTCTTCCTTCTAGTGGCATACCTGTGCTTCTTAACTCTAGTATGTGTTTCCAAGAAGGGATATTTTATTTTTAAGTCCTTTTAAATCACTGCAAGCACACAGAATGTTCAGTATTGGCTAACTTCTCTTATACAAAATAGTGATTAGAAAAACAATGTGTTACATAGTCTAAAGATCCTCACTTTCATATCACATGGTGGCCAGATACAGCAGCTGAAACCCACATTTAGAAAGGAAAACATTTTAATATAGTGAGAGTTGATAGACTTGGATCAAAGTGAAATGTTATTTTTGTAGCGATCAGCAGGCTTCAGACCTCCCATGCTAATCATAAACCTTCCAGGCCAGTAAAGCTAATTTGTTCTGTTATTGCCACTGGCCTCCAGCTCCCATTCCATAGGGGGATATTGCGCTTGCTGCTAGCTAGAAAATTAGCCAAGGCCTACTCTTTCTCCTTTTCTTTAGGCCTGTCATGCATGTGATATTTTGGGTTGTTTATATGGTGTCTATGGGTGTGTCTTAGATGTATTCATCAAATGAGCTACTCTGTCCTTCTTTCCAGTCTTTATTAACTGAAGTGCACTGGTTATGGCAACCACATGTTCAGGCCTCATCTCTTCCTCTAAAATATTTCCTTCTTTTTTCCTGGAGATGTTGACCTGAGAGAATTAAAGAGTTTTGTGTATTTGTCCAGGCTATTCAAATGTATAACATTATGCCCAGTCTTACAACCTAGTGAATTCTACAAAGTTACACCACCTTTTTTCACACATACAGAAAAGGCACCTTGAGATGTAAAACAGATATTCCAAAGGACAGCTTAAGATGCTAAAGGCTGTCAGAATACATCATGTTGGTTTGGTCAGATCCTCTGTGAATTGGCAGATAGCTGGTCAGCAGGCTGTAGCTGAAGAAGATACAGACCCTAGAGGTGCTGTGCATTTGCACTTCTCCAAAACGGGGGGGGGGGGGCGGAAGTTGGCAGATTTGGGAATAGCACCAGCAAAATGAAGGCCAGTGCTGAATTGCCGTACAGGTGATGGTCACAGTTTGGACTCTCTGCTGTCAGAATATCAAGTCCTGTGATACTTGGGTTTGGTAGCTGTATCTGTTGCTGTTTACTTGTTAAATGGAGCATCCCTGAGTGTGCTTTCCTTTTGAAGGCTAAAGAAGTTCTTTATCACAGTTACAATTTTTTCTTCAGCTTTTCCATGGCTGAGTGCAGTGAGCACATTAATCAACTAAAGAAGAGAGCCCTGTGCATACTGTGTAAATATTAAACAGTATATTGTTCACTGAAGAACAGTTGAGATGAGTGTATATGTAAGTCGGAAGGAGGATCTTGACATCAATTATTGGAATAAAGTAGAATTAATCACAGATTGAAGATTAAGATTTTCTCAAAAATATTTCTATATATTTGTTTAAACTCAGGCTTGACTGGAATTTTACTTGTAAAATGAAGATTATTGCCTGACCTCTGATATACAAAGAGGGACTGTAACATAATTTTCAAGAATTTGGTTTTGCTGTGTTTTTTTTCCAAATGCAGACAGAATTATGTGCATTTTTGAGACTTCCTAGACTGTTACATGAAATGATAGGGAACTAGTTTAAAAATCCTAAGAGGGTGTTTGCAAAAATGTGATACAAGAGATAGGAAAAATTAATATCAGTCTATTACAGAAGAATGGTGTGTTTATTCTGTTACTATTGTAGTGGGTTTAATCTCCTTAAAGAGGTAGGTTCATATGGTCAATTTATTCCTGGGGATTTCTGTATTGCAGAGTGTCCCCACAGACTAAGGACATGTATGTTCAGACTAAGCATCATGTGATTAATGTGAGTAGTAATAGCAGTATTAAACTAGGGGTATGCTAAAGCCTGACTGAATTTATGGCAGAACTACAGAATTAGATACAGAATTATCATATGTTGCATAACAAGTCTCCAGGAGCAAATTCATTAGAACCTAATTTTTTATAAAAAGTTATTATCTGTCTTCAACATAATTCCATCCACTTTTCTGAACTTGAAAGTAATTCAAAAGCAACTTCCACCTCAGAAATCTGTTGCAAATCTGTCACTTACACACATGACCATTATGACCAAGATGGGTCCACCATGCAATACATTCAGAAATTTGACTCTTACAAAAATGTTCTCTATAGTCCTGCTAAAACTAAAGTACAAACAAAGCTACCTTAAAATCATGTTTCTAAACTCTTACTATGTCTGATAAACTAGTAACAGTCATCATTGCACAGCAGCTGTTACCTGTTGTCTTTTCTCATTATGCTTTAGGAATTACATTGATGAGTTTGGATTCAAGTTCTTAGTTGCTTTTTGTTACATGTATAAATGCAAGAGGATTTTTGGCTTTCAGCACTTTTTTTCAGAACCATAGTTCTGACAATTTTCTTTGTCCTTTTAGTGTGAGATGCACCATACTGTAACTGATAAAACTTTCCTGTTGATTTTCAGTTTGTAAGAGGAATGTTAAACTAAGCATAATGGGTGTTTACTCTCTTTTGCGTTAAAAACCTATATAATGTGCTAGACTACTCATAACATAAACATGCTTAGAGAAGACGATTGTTGGGGAAGGGGTGTCTGAATGTTTGGGATTTTTTCAGCCATGTATTGGACAGTCCCTACTTCCCCTGTATTATGCCCATTAAAAAAAAAAACAAACAACTAATTCTTTGTCTAGAGTTATTCTCTGCAGTACTGCTGTGGGTTGCTTGCTTATATATTTAAGTCTGTAGGATTTTTTTATTTTTATGCAAAATGACCAGGTAACATCAGCAGACTTTCTTAATTTTAGAATTTGTTGGGAAAGTTATATTCTATTTCAATTCTAAACCTATACATCACTTTAGGTTCCTATGTAACTACAAGTTCTTTTAGTAATACGGTTATTGTGTGAAGGTGAAAACTAAGTATTGGTGCTGATGTTGGATTCTCCGCATGGGTCTTTATTTTGAAAGGCCTGCTCACTAAAGATGTTCTTGTACTTAAATAAGCCTTATGGGCAGTATAATATTGCAAGAGGAATGCAAAGGAGCATTAATATGGCTGGGGCCCTATATGTTTTCCTTTGAAATATCTTCACTGCTTGCCAAACTGCCTTGGCAGTGAACAGCTAGAAGGCTAGATGTGGAATTATGTATGTGTACTGTATTTTTCTCCACAGCGAAGGGAATATAGTTTGTGACTCCTACACAAATTTGAAGGCAATGATTGAAAGTGTTAGGGTAGTAGGCTAGATGTACTAAAGAACCTAATTGGTAATCTCTTAATACTCTTAAAGTTGATTATGTTCTCACTAATAATACATATAATAGTGATCCTGGATAGGGATTTCTGAGAAATTTTTCCTTCTTCTTAGATATATTGACTAGGGACAGAAGAATATTTACTTTAATAGGTAAAACTAAGTACAATATCTGACTTTGAATCCTTTGTAGTTACAGTTTTTTAGATGAAAGCAAAAGGTCAGTGTTTTTCTAGAAATAAATGTTACAAGTTGAAATCCAGTCTTTACTAAACACTTTCTTTAGTGTCTCTAGGTTGCAAAATATCTTCAGAAGTGGCAATACGTTATATGTCCTAAGAATTAGTTCACATAGAACCTGCTAATTCTACTGTTCCAATCTCACAAGACATGAAAATGAGAGAAAAATAAGCAACATGTGGCACTTAGATTAAATGCTTTACACTTAAAGTTAACATTTACCTGTAAGATCATGCCCCAAGGAGTCAGGCTGTTTAAAAATATTTGTTGGAGAAGCGGTAATTTTTATTTCCCCTCTAAGATACTGGCAAAGTAGCCGTTTTGTTATCTGATGGTAGCAATCAAGCTGAGAGATCGTGAGGAAACAGGTATTACCATTACATTAATAATGGGTATTACAGAGGAGTCTACTTGAAAATGACATCAGAGAAAGAAAGAGATAGCTGAGAACATGGAGGTGAAGGATGGGAAAAGATGCAAAACAGTACCTGGATGATACTGCATTTAGATTAATGTTAAGCTGTTTGATGTAAACAGAGTGCTTGTAAAATCAGAAAATCTTTTTAAGATAAATGCCTAGTCTTCCATGATAATACTTCATAATACTTTAATTCATAGAATAATGCTTGATTTAATCTTATGTCTATTTTGGCTTTAGATAAGTAGTTGTCAGTGGTCCATGGCAGATTGAATTTGTGTAATGCCATTTACCGTCACATTTTAGCATGTATAGTAAAGTATTCTCTTGCACATGATGCATTTAGAAATTGGAAACAATACATATTTTGTATAAACTAGGCTTTTATTCTATCATACTGTGCAGAATTTTGCACTGTTGAGTTTTTGTCTATTAAACATTTCATAAGAGAGAAGAATATCACTCATTTTCAGTAAAAAGAAAGGAAAAAAAATCTGTGTTACTATAAAAATGAAAGAAATGGTTACTGAGATTGTAAGAGAAGCAAACAATCTCCAGTCAATCCCACCTTTTCTGGTTAAATATAAATTAACTAAGACACTATAAAACTTATTACTTCCTTTGGAGGCTTGAGGACACAGAAAAATTAAAAGATTCTACACATAACAGTTTAGAACATTCTTTGGATATTTGTTATTGTGTGTGGGTAAGAACATGTGCTGAAAACCTTGTATTTGCCCTTTATTTGGTGTGCTTCCTTGGAAAAGGATAAAATGACCATACTTAATTGTAAACTTGCTTCTAAAACAAATAATGACAAATCTGCAAACTTACATAGACAAAACTGCCAGTTTGGAAATGGTGTCTGTTTTTGTTTGCTTATTTGTAGTTTGGGGAATTTGTGTATCTGAGTATACTTTTTACAGATGATGAGTATTAATAATAAATAGCATTCTCCATGCAGCTGTATAGTATCATGGCAAGCTCTCAGTTTAATCTTCAACTGGTTTCCAAACACATGAGCATAGTAGCTGTTGTATAGTCATACTTACCATCCTTCACCAGCTCATGTCATTGGGTTTTTACATGGCTTTGAGTAATTCTTGTTTAAATTAATGGAGACACTACTGGCATGAATGATGACTTGAGTGTTTAGACTACTAACCTTTGAATGTAGGAGAATGTTTAAAAGAAAATTCAGTTTTGTGCTACACTACAGGCTTACTTGTCAATGTGCAGGCCTCTGGGTACCAAAACTTTTCTCGGTTGAAGACCGAATATAAAATAATAATTGACCTTTTTTTTTTTTTTTTGAGATGTGTTTTTTCTGGAATCTCTTTTGTCTGATGAGGTGACGTTTGAAATACCTTGTAGTGTTTTAAGATCATCAGTAGTTGTATTGATCAGCAGCTTTAGAAGAATCCTAATCCTTACAAATTATGAATTAAGGTGGCACTTTCTTTCCTATTGGAGCATGATTGTAATGCATACCTGGCTAGTGTGTATTGGTGATGCTGAGTAAGTGATGATTAATCTCGGTTTAAAGTCACTTGGACAAACTCCTATCACAAACAATTTGGGCCATATCCATTAGACCAGGACACTTCAGAAATCTGGGTGTTCTGATGAAGTTCATGAATTCTCTTGAAGTTCTCTTTTAACTGCTGGAACTTGTAATTGCTCTGTTGGGATAACCTGGAGATCGGTATTGTAGAATAATTGTGTCCTTTTGATGCCTTGAGAAATCCCTCTCCAGCTTTCCCAAGTGTAATCATAATGTTGACTAGTATTGGACACTGTTTTCTGCCAGAGTTTTTCCTATGGGAAGCATCACTAAGTTCATTATTTTTAGAGAGTCATCTTTTCTTACAGTAGTATCTGCAGTGAAATGAGCAAGCTAAACAAAGCCCCCAAAACTCCAGACAAAACGTTAAAGATGGGAGAATTTTTTAATGTATTTTATTTTTTTTAATTCTTAATTTTGTAACTGTTTCGGATGCTTGCACTAATCTCTTGACAGTGTATCTAAAACAGCAGTGATAGGTGGTTTGTGAAATACATGTGAAAAAGGCAAGTTAAATCTAAACTATATTTGCTACCAAGGGAACAGCAGGGTTATAATGCTGTTACACTAGGAAAATAACTGGTGAGTACCATTACCTGTTTCATTGAATGTGAGCTCCACACATTGTGGAGCTGCATATAAAAATTAAAGGATACAATCATTGAGAAATAGTTCATTGTGAGGAAATCTTCCCTGAAACATTGTTTGAAAATTATTTAAGGCACGATCCATACAAATATGAAGTTACTGTATTGAAAAGACTTGGAATTGTGCAGGAAATCTTCAGAAGGAAATCTTCCTTCCACATTGAAGGAATTTTCTGTGGTTTTGTTCACTTGCTTTTTGTTTGAATTCTGATTGTTTTCCAGCCGTATGATGGTGTTGGCAGCACAGATGTGCTTTTACAACCAGATTTCTCAAACAGTCAAGTTTTATGTCTCTCTACGGGCCTTTAAGATTAGAACTGGTGTTATTGCTAGCTTTAACCCACGTAGACAGTCTGAGTATGGGGATAAAGTAATCGGCACCATTTGCGTCTTTCAGAATACACTTAGAGAATGTTTCCCCACTTCCTTTGTTCTATGTGGCCTTTTAAGAAGTCTTTTTTTTCCCCTTAGTGTTCTTATTGTATTTATTTAAACCTTGTTGTTGGCAAACAGTATTTCCAGATTTTGTGCTGTTGTGTAGAGGTTTTACAGTGTGTACTGTAGGTTTAGCTATGTAGCTAATAATTGTATGTAACTGCTTAAAAATAAAATGGCACGCTAACTAACTTTTTAAAAAACGTTTTCAAAGTACGGAACTATTTCATGCAGTCATTTTGGGCTTGACTGCCCTCCTTATGTAGTAGAAAATTGTTCCTGAATTTAGGCATGCTGTTTATCCCATGAGAAAATCGGATGATACTGAACTTGTTTCATTTGTTGGTTTCAGGAAGACAAATTTCAAATTAAATTACACTGGACATGCTGTGAGTACTCAGAGGCTTATCAGCTGTTTATACAAGTATTTATCAGTTTTCTGAGTTGCTGATCCTGTAGTAAATGATATTTGAGACACAAGAATGAATCATTATTTTAAGATCCTTATTAACTAATTTGAGCTACATATGAATTTTCAGAATTCATATACAAGATGTAGCTCAATATTTAACATAATCTATAGCTGCATGTTTCCAATTTCCTGTGTTGCAGAAATCAACCATGCACAAGAATTGGCCATTTCTTCTTTTGTAAATGGCATGTGTGTTTGCAAGATACCTAGAAATATGGAGTAAAGTCCAGGTATCTTTGCTCTACCTGTGTGCTTCCCAAATGTTTAAGCATATGGGACCAGTGTCCAGGGTCCAAACAGCCAGAAGGCTCCACATATGTGATAGTTCATTTGGTTCTAATGGGCAACATGTGTTTAATGTGATTACTTTAAAAACAAGCACATTTATAAGATAAACTACCCAAAAATCTATTATGTAAGCAATCAGATTTTCCCATAATTTTGTTTTCATCAAGATAACAAAGATACACAGTTTCTCTTGAGTTAAAAAGAGTTCATTTGTTTTTTGTATGGCACACATCTGCAGAGAGAGAAGCCTTTTTTCTTGCACTGCAGCTATGCTTCTCATTTGTACCTATTTTGCACCAACAGTTTAACTGATCTGTTGGTGCTGTGTGTTCTTGACCTAGCATGGAACCCCAGTGATGAAAAAATGAGCCTTTAGTCTACTAACTGGGTATTTTTTGACGTAGACTATTGTTAATTCTTTTAATTTGTAATGCAATTAGGGGCAGGTTTTGCACTATATTATGTTTAGATTAGTCAGTTTTACTGGAAGAGGTGGTGAATTGGAAAGATGGAATCAAACAGAAGATGAAGAGGTTTTGGGATGGAATAATTACATCTTTGGCTCAGGAGTTTTCCAACTAGATGGGAAGAGTTGGTATGTGGTTGCTGCCCAAAGCATGTGTTACATTACTGTGAGATTAGTTCTCTTTGCTCACTTCAGGTGTCTGGGTTGTGCAATAAACTTACTTTGGAAATCCTCCTCCTCTTTCTTGCTTTATTTGGTTTCAGCATGAGTGCTTAATCCAGTGTGTTTTGATCAGTATTGAAATTACATCTCAAGTCTTCAGCCAAGCATATACATTTCCTTTGGCAACACGACAGCTATTTTCATTTTTTGTGTCAGAAGAAGAGAGGAAAAACCTGGTATTCCCATAAACTACAGAAAAATCACTTTGATCATGATTACAAGTCTTCCAAGATTTTTTTTTTTTTCCTTCTTTTGGATCTGAAGTAAGCTCTCAGTACCTTTGTGACATCAGAGATGCCCGTGCTACAGAATTGTCCTTGGCTCTGGTGCTCCAGTGTATGACTCCTGGTCTGATGTTTCCTTTTTTTGTCAGGAGGAATACTGATCTAGTCGTGTCCCCTCAATAGCATGTGTAAAGTATGCAGTACTGGCTCCTTTCTCAAGGTTAACTCTATTTCAAGACTGTTTATCTGCTGCCTGATACAGTGCCTTACCTTTTTCCTTTTGCTTAGTTGATTTTTACTATTGTTAGCCCTGTGTACACATGGTTAGAAATGTGAATTTTGGCATAGGCACATACTTTCAGGGCCCTAATTATGCTAATCAGCCTTAGTGGCCCTGACCAGCTTCACCCTGGTGGGCCTTCCCCCACATGTCTGCTCATGGGACCAGTCGCCCCATTTAAATTTAGCCTTCTGCCTTCAGTCTCTACTTGAACTACCTTGGAGGCATGCCTCTCTCCAGCTCAGCCACAGCAGTGCACGCATCTGGCTGTGGACCCTGCTGATTTGCACCCTGAACCATGGAGTGACTGCTTGGCTTGACCTTGGACCTGCCTTGTCACCACAGACTTGTTTGGCGATCTTGACTCTCGTCTCACCCTGACTGCCACTCCTGGATCTGCCCGGCTCTGTCTTGTGGTGGCAGCGGGACAGAGTCCTAGCCAGCGAAGGTGCCTGCCTTGCTGCTGTTCTTGGCACACTTGACACCTGGCTCCCCAGCCCTTTAGGGAGCAGCCAGCTGTTGCTGCTTCCTGGCAGAGTTTTTGAAGGTTTTACTGCTTTTGTTAAGTAATAAGCATGAAGAATGTTGGCCAGCTTTTGCAGTGCGTTCTTTGCATCTTTAGTTGGCAAGAGATGATGCTCATTTCTTGCAAATGTAGGTTTTACCATAGTGTTCTTTACACATTTCCTACCTTCATATTAGATTAGTATGTGCTATAGTTGAGCCACTCTTCGGAAGGACTCAATGATTTTCAAAGTTCTTTCTAGATCTGTTCTTTGCAGGCTAAAAGAATATCATTACAGCTTTGAGATTTCTATTAATGTAGGAAAATAACAGGACAGGTAATACATGCAGGAAAACATTTTCTGCAGAGGGTTCCTCCTCTGAATTTCAGTAATGTTTCTGAGCAAAATTGAAACTTAATGATTACATTTGCAATCCTGACTGCTTAGTTTTCTCTTGGAGGCAGCGTTTTCCCATTGTTTTGTGATGGCATGTTTGATGTGGCTGTCATTTGTCACGCTGGACGCTTGGGAAAATGTGCGTTAGTGCTAAAATCCAGTTTTAATGTGTTGTACTTTTGGACCCGAAAAAACTGTCCTTTAGAATTCTGATTTCATAGCAGAATTCATAGCATAGGTCGTGGCCAGTTATGTCATGCAGATTGGTGCTTTTTCACCAGGACCTCTGTTTATTCATTTTTGTAATTAAAAAAATAAGTATACTTACATGATCCAAAAGCCTCATCTTTCTCCCTATTGTATCTTTAAAATACTTTCTACCTCTATGTAGAGGTAGAACTATCAGGCTTTATCCCTTACAAAGAAGTGAAAGAATTGAAAATACCATGATTCAAATTTATATTTAGAATGTTTTCTCAAGGAGGAGGCGTACTTTTCACAGCAAATAGACATGCATTATTTGTGTAACTTACAGTTAATTTGATTTCGTTAAAGATTATTTAAAGTTTCTCAGGGGGATCCCTGCTCCCGGCCAAATAGGCCTAGTCCCATTTCTTACTCTAGGTAAAGTATCCAAATATAGCAGTGATGCCAAGTAGTTTATTTCCATTTTTTTGGTAGGTGTGAAGGAACAGTTCAAATATTTTAAAGGATAAGGGATGCTGTTTCCTTCAGTTCCTATTTTTATGTGGCTGCTCATTTGCTACACTTCAACATGAAACACAGTTCAACATGCCTTATGTGAAAATAGTGTGATGAGAGGTAGTTTTCTAGAAATGTGTATCTGGTTTTTATGCATACAAAGAGATTAAATACGATCCATCAAAGAACTCTTTTCCTTTTGGTTTCACCACTTCTTTTCCATATAGGAAGAGGTAGAAGACAAGATGAATAAAGTTGGGTCATATGTTAAGGAAATAGGGAAGAAAATAATACTAAAATGCAAGGAGGACCTTGCAAAGAATATGGTGCTAAAAATCCAAATGCCTTATTAGGAAAACAGAAGACACTGATTAACAAATACAGAGAGAAAATTTTTTGTAACAAAATGAATAGTATTCATGAAAATTAGAAGTTCAAAGCATGGTGTTCACTTGTTCTGTAGTCACAATGTAGTGTTGGGCAGGGGAAGGAATGCCTCGTAAATGTTGTCTTACTCTACTTGCATTATGCAAGTACTGTCTGGGGAGGCAAAGAGGTGCTTTGAGAACTTGGGATACAAACCAGAATTCTATCATCAAAATACAGAAGATTGGAATATGGCCATGAAAAACAAGCATTCTAACCCAGCCCTGTGCAGGTGACAACCAAGGGTCTTTTCCTCCCTCTAGCACACTGTAATGCCAGAAAAGAGGAAGGGATAATAGATTTAGTACTGGAGTAAAGATTCAAGATAAATCAATTTGAGGTTAATACTCAGCTCTTTGAAAGTGGACCTTTTCAGTAAAGTCTGGCTTTGTAATCTAAAAGTCTGAGCTTTAAGACATTAAGAGTAAGGAACAGAGGAAGGAAACGCTCAGATTTCCTTTTTAAGGTTTGACTGTGGTTTAAAAGCACCACGCCCTGCCAGTACCATGGTAGTAAGAGGAGAAAAAGCTGATTATAATGACTAACATGTTATTACTGAAGTAACTGACAAACTTCCACTGACCTAATTATATACAACTTTGTAATGCCATTCCCACAGGATCCAATAATACCTTGTTAATGGTATACTTTCTAAACTGGTCTGATCAGCTACCTATTTTGTTACAACACAGAAACAAAAAGATGAGAAACAGGAAAGGCAAGAACTTGGACTTCAGATGATAAACAAGTGGAAAAATGAGGATTGTTCTGCTTAGAAAGGGAAAATAGCAAGAATGGAAGTTAAAAGGTAAGTTGGAAAGTGATTAGCTAATAAAAGCATTAGTAAGGACACAAAGCGACTGTATGGAATAATTCATTAAAAACTCTTTTAAGATATTTTTTCCACAGCATCCCTTTGTTTTATTCCAGAACTGTACTGTGGGATCAAAAAATGATGAGACATACAGATAGATAAGAGTATCCCTAGCTTTGTTATGTAAGATGACAATGGAAGACATGCTGCCCCATGCAACAGTGTATTCTGGTAGCCAGTCAATGTTTCAGTTTTGGAAGGAGTTCTCCCTCTAAGAAGAGGCATAAAGGCATAACTATCCCCTTAAAGGTTTCTTTGGACAAGAAATTACGTGAAGTTATCTGCTTTCTTAATTAAAAAAAAAAAAAATAAAAGAGTGAAAAGGTACAAATAAGACACTGGGAGTTACTTGGACATGCGTTGGTATCTGAAATACTTAAATTGAGTTAAAACTTCAACCAAGAAAAAAGGCTGAGATGCACTGAAATACGTGTGAGGCTCTGGAACTTTTTTCCCCCAAGGTGCTTTGTGTCTGGGATTTGCTCTTATAGGGCTCCATACACTTAACCTTTAGGCTGTAATACATAGCTCACACTTAAACTTCCTTCCCAAGCTGTGTGGGTTTTGGTTTTTTTAATGGCATGTATAAAAGTCCAAATACGCCTTGGTCCTTCTTGTAGCTGTTATTTCATCTGTTCTTGGTCAACAAAATAGAGATGCTGATGAAATTCAGCTTCAGTATGAGTATGCCACCTTCAGAAGGACTGCAATAGCAAGGAGAAATACTTGAGCTATAGAAGGGAGATTACAGGATAGAATCTCTTGCTCTCTTTCTTCACCCTGTCTGGCCAGTGAAAGGCAGAAGCCAGTGAAGTGGATGTAAAAGCTGCCATGGGAGTAAAGAAATCCCTTTGTGGTTCAGCTGCAGTATTTCCTGAATCCAAGGCAGGGAAAGGGAGCAGCATGTTTCTGCATGCATCTTCCTCAGTACGCTGTCTTATCTTCAAGGAAAATACATTATTTGTGCAGTTTAAATTGCCTGACTGCTCAAAGACACACATAGCATGGCAAGAGAGTTCTTTATGCAAACATTTTTTCTTAAATGAAGAAAACTCATAGAAGAAATTTTGAGTGGAGTTTCATGGCCAGTGTTGCTCAGTAGTTCAGGCTAAATGACAACAATAATTTATCCTGCCCTCAAAATATTTGAATAACAATTTCAGAAGGTAATGCTTCCTGGAAAAAAATGAAATGACATTATTGGAAATGCCTGTCTGAGAGCTTTAAAAGTGGCAACCATTTTTACACATGACTTTGCCAAGCATATAAGACTTTCTCTATTAAACTTTTGTTCTTCTCTTGTTGTAAGTAGCCTGTAGATCACTAAGTGGGGAAGATGACCAGTTAAATAAACCCAAAACATAGTAGATTTTCCACTTGATTTTTCTTCTGTTATTCATCAGTATCTTATGTAACTTGTATTAAACTTCTACTATGTTCAGCCTTTTTTCTCCTCTATTAAATTCTTACCTGGAGCATTGAAATAAAAAACTAACACCTTTTCTTAAATAATAATAGAATATGCAGTGTCGTATTTAATTTGCTTTTCCTGTTGGTGATTCCAGGAAGATGGTGTCTGGGCCAAAGCAAATTAACAGAATGCTATTTTAAATACTTGTTTTAAGAAATGTCAAAGGGCTTATGCGTTATGCTGTAGCGGCAGACTTGTTTCAGCCTTTATCTTCCTTTTAAATAGTTCATGGGTATACATGCTTCAGCTGAGTACCAGTGGACATTCCGGTCAACCCTCTGTTTCCTCCCAAATTGGCATTGCACCTGTAGTGACAAAATGGGAATTAAACTGATGGTTTTCATTTGTATGTATTAATACTTTGAAATACTTTCAGATATCTTGCTTTAAGAGTTTGAGAGTTAACCTCTATGAATGTTAAAAGCCATAGGAAATACAAGTCTTTAAAATCTTTTGACTCATGTTTTCTCTTACTATTACTTTTATGTTAGGAATTTGGTCAACTTTCTAAGCAAGTATACCTTCAGCGGAAAGAAGTAACTGTGAGTGATTTTACCGGCGCATAGTGTTCATGATTTCAAGTGGAATTATGGGAAGGCTGAGAGACCTGGAAGAGAAAATGCTTGCTTTTGATAAGTTTGACAAACTTGTCCTTGTTTGAGATTCAGGTGCAGTTGCCTCAGGAGGTAGCTAGTAAGCAAACTTCATAAACTGATTGATATTTACAAACCCCTTGAGACTGACAGTTAATTTGTTCACGGATGAAAGTCAGTACTTTCTTAATGAGAACTATACTATCCAAAAATCCATTATGTACTTTATGTATTTTAATTTCTGAGAGTAAGAGACAGGAACTTCCCTCAAAAGATTCTGATGTCTTTTTCTGTTTAAAAAAAAAAAAAACGTAATTTTGGCTTTTCTTTTAAAATTATATCCTAAAATAGTTATGGTATTATTTTGCTGTGGTTGTATGTTTCTAAGTAAAAGCAAGGATGCTTTTGTGTTGAAATTAGAGATACTTTATTTCTTATATTTTAATATTGCAAGGTATTTTGGTTTCTCTATCTGCTACTGCAGAACCTCCTATCTGAAATAGCTCTTCAGTCATAAACTGACTTTTTTTTCCTATTGCGCCAATAGTTTTGTAATCTCTAGTGATTGTTGAAGTTTGCAGAGGAATTCTGATCTTGGTTGCAGCCGTGCAGGTTTGGCATAGTGTTAAGTTTCAAGTTACTTTGTGCTGCAAAGAAAGGCTGTGGTTGTCAACATGCGCAATTCCATCCAGTACAGTTGGCTAAGGTTTGAAAGCGTAGTAGCAGGTATGGACAATCTCTTGTCTTAATATGGAGAACAGAACACCAGCTTCTAGATTTCAGGGAATTCTGCCTGTATGTTTTTGTAGAGGAAAAATTAAATGTGTATGGAAAGAACTAATTATATGACTTATTAAATGGGAATGTAGTGACTTATTAATGTCATTCCCATTAATAATGGGAATATATGACTTATTAAATGGGAAATAGAATTTTCTGTGCTCAGAAACTCATCCTAATAATATTCAGTTAGACTTTGATACGTTTTTTTATTATTTACAGAGGATACACTGCGTTCTGGAATGCAGAAGAAGACTAAAATCACAGTTACTCTTGACTTTTTAATTTTGCTTTTCTGCCTGCATGAAAAAAGACAGTATTGGCAATTTTGTGCCTATGCTATATATTTATTCATAAACATTAGTTCACGTTGTGAAGAACTGCAGAAAAAGGCAAAGCTTCATTTTACGGAAGAAGTAGTCAGTCTTCATGAAGCAACTTTCATCATTGGAGTTTTTGCCACACTGCAACATCTGAAACAGTGTAGTAATTTTAAACTTTTTCAAGCACTGAAACTATAGTTTTAAGTATCTTAGTTGGGGCTCTCATGTTGGAAGTGTTTTGAACTCCTGTTTAACTGGCAGTTTGTGCACTATCCTTTTTCCTTTTGTGGTACATGTAGATGTTAAAGAAAAACAAACAGAAAATAACAGCAACAACAAAAAAACCCCCACAAAAAACCAAACACAAAAACAGAAGGACAGGTTGGCTTCATGACAGCATTTTGATGGAAAATTTTCTTAAGTTTATTTGGCTTCACATTTTTAGTGACGAGACTGCCATAGGCAACTGGTATACAAAGTAATGGCAGCTCTACATTTACCTGTCAGCACAATGGTATAATCTGCAAACTTTCAGCTTGCCTTAAAAGTGGAGAAGATGCTTCTTTCATTTAGGTCTTTAAAGGAGGTGTTGCATTTGTGAGATCAACATAGTAGTAGAGAGTTTTTTGTCAGAAAGTACCATTAAGGTTATAGTGTCAGATTTTCAAAAACTGCAGGTTTGGCTGTCAGTCACCATTCTTACAACTCCGGCTGCCTGTGATTGTTCAGGTCATTCAGAAGAGCCACTCATGAGCTACATACTGAAACTTTGACTCTGGCTTTTTATATCTTCTTAAGCTTGGTACTGTTCCCTCGAGGTGAGTCAGCAGAAGGGGACCCTTCTGTCTTTGAGATCCCTAGTCGTACTTGGCCTCCATTGCATTGCTTCCTACCTGGCATGCCCTCACTGAACACAGTGCTAGCAGGTATTGGCAGTAATACTGCCAGAACCATGGTGGTGCAAGGCTGTGTAATGACAGGGGAAAAAAGGCTGCCCTGTGCAACATTGTCTGATGATTTGAGAGGCTGAAAAGGACAGGTTTTTCCTCTAGGTGTAGAAGAGACACAGCATTGTGAGTCCAGATAGTACTTTTTATGGACAATAGTAGTAGCCTGTAAAAGGAAAAGACTAAGATTTAATTACAATTCTGAAAGCTCTCTAATACCTAAAAGTATTCTGTTGTTATGATTCGTTTGAATATTTAAAAAAGGCAGGAAAATATTTGTGTCTTTCACTTAGAGCAGAGGAGAAGAATGATTGGTAAAGCTAGTTTAAAAATAGGGTGAGGAGCCTGACATATTCAGCTGCATATACAAAGCTTTACCAAATTACCAAAAAAAAATCTAATATGTAGTAAATGGTCTGCTTCTCAATTTCACCAAAATTTTTACTTCCTGCCTCCTAAAATCTTGAGATATTTTAAAGTACTTGTTTTCTGAGTTCATGTGGCTTACTGTCTGACATACGAGACCAGGTTATTCTTCGGTCATATTTTTGAGATTTCCCCTGCAACCATAAGGGTAAGAAATAAGTATTTACATGAAAGATGAGAATGTAGTATGATTTCTTGACTTCAGGAGTTGAAACTTCAAGAAAGACGTAATGTCTGACATTCCCATGATAAAATATTTATATAGGGAACAGTACAGTTAGAAGTTAAAAAGTAAAATGAGAAAGGGAAGGATAGGGAATGAATACAGGACCGGAGCTTCCTGTATACGTGTTAAAACAGTTGTTCTCTCCTGTTGTTGAATGTCATGGATCATTTGGGTTCAAAACTTCTTTATATTCTGTATTTTTATGTTGCTTAGTTTACCGTAAGAAAATCTCGATTGTGTAGAGATTACAATCAGACGTACTCAACTAAAGGGAAATCCTCCAACTTTTATAGCTCTGTTAGCAATTTTATGCATTTTTTGGGACAAACACTCAGTGGTCTGCTTGTGAGGTGTAATCATTCAGCTTTGTATCAGGCTTTCAATACTGCTTTATTCTTTACTTGAAAATGGGTCTTACTCATCTTCTGACAGAAAAGAATTTATTTTCATAGGCTTGCACTTCCGCTTGCTTAATCAAAGCATCTTATTTGATGGGTTGGACTGTTACAAATCAAAGTTTTCTTTATTCAGCTATAATATGAAAAATAAAGAGCGATTACAGCCATATCCCGCTCCAGAATTGCCCTAAAGGATGGGGTCCGTTTCAGGAAGCAGTTGTGACATTCTTGAGAGCGAATGGACGCTTGGGTTCCCTGTGGGCTGGGGTGAGAGCCAGCAGATTCTGACCGAGTCCCTGGCAAGATCAGGCCATTCAGGTTGCAGGCTTGTGCTGCTGTAGGGCTCACTGTAAAACCATAGGCTGCTTCCTGATTAGATTTTAATTTATGATTGATTTATTATAAACTTCTTCAGTAAAAGGAGGTGCTGTGCCTTTAAGCAGCACATGCCGTCTAACCATCAACAGGCATCTTTTGCAAGCTGCTTTAGCCTGTTTCTCCAATCATGCCTGCCTAAGTCAATAACGCATTGCCAAACCTCCTCGTGCATTAAAGGTTACAGTTTCGCTTGTTCCATGAATCACAGCAGATGCATAACTTGGCAGTGACCATTTCTGTCCCTCCCCTTCTTTGCCTTATACTAACTACAGCCCCCCCAGCTCATTGCTGGCTGAGCCCCCTCCCCCAGCAGGGAGAAGTCATTACATGAAGAGATCAACTTACCAGTTGTCTTCAGAGCAGTGGCTGAGAGCAGAGCTCCTGGTCGTACAGTGAGTGCGATAGAAAAGGGGAGAGGGAGAAAGAGTCGTACCTAGAAGAAGTAAGAGCTGTGATACTGAGACACAAGTGCATCTGCTAGCTGTTAGTACTTGGCAGAGGGTTTTCTCCTCGAGGGTAGCTCTAACTTTGGGTAATAATGTTTGTCAGCTACCTGATACTAACGTTGCTCTGCTTTCAAACAGCAGTGCTAGCAAGACCTGGGGGTGAGGTAAGCAAAGTATAATGTCTTGTCAAAAATCGTCTTGTCAGAGTTGTATTTTCTTCCTGTCTATTAAGATGGATTGTGAATGATTTTTATGTTGCTAGACATTTTAAATTGCATTGTTTGCTTCATGTGTAAAAAGCTATTGGTTTGGTTTAGGTTTTGGGGGTTTTGGGTTTTTTTGGTATCTTACACCCCCCCCCCCCCCCCCGGCAGCCTATAGGTTACTAAAGGAGAGTAGTTTGAAACTTAGCTTTTTTAGATTTGATAAACAATGTGCTTTCCATGATGGATGACTATTTTGTGAATTCTTCTTTACTAACATACAGAGAAATACGATACTTTTTGCAGCAGTAGATGGTAGTGTTCTGTTCAGATTTTTTACAAAAACATGCATGATTGAAAAAGTTTTTACAAAGGGTATATTTTGGGGATGTGAGCATGTAAAAATTCCAGTCTCTATTACTTTAATAACATTCTTTTTGCACAAATACACGTGATGTTTAGTATGTGGCAGGGTAGAAAGAACTTGATTTTTTTAAAAATGTATGTCATACCTTTAAAGGGGGACTTTATGCATTCTTAATATGAGAAATCGTAACTAATGGAATAAAACAGCCCTTCCTATGCTCTAAAAAGTTACTACTTGATTTGCGAAGAGCAGTTTTCCAAATTTTTGTTCTCGTCAGAGCAGTTTTTCCTCAAGTTCTTTTTTCATACCAAAGCAGAAAATTTCAGCTACTTGTTTGTCATTTAGGAAATAATTCATCAAGCATAGTACTAGACAAGAAATACTCCATCTAATGAAGTTACTAGCATAAAACACATTTGATACTCATTCTCCCTGGCTCTAACTGAAATGTGATGTATAGTTATGCATTTTAAAGGAATCATTGGATAGTTTTGTTCCATAATACGTCTTCCTTAAGCAAATCTTCTGAGAAGAGTGATTCTGCTATAGAGCTTTGTCTTTTGTTAGCCCTCTCATAAGTTTATAGTAGTCTAATAAAGTCCAGAGCAATTACTTTCCCTGGTAAAAGAAAGTGGAAGTGAGCTGGAAAAAACACCTTGTCCAACAGTGTGTGGTTGACACTCTCTGTAGCTTGTATAGCTAGTTATAAACTGTATTTTGCTTTCAGAGTGTTTTAAAAAGAGACATCATAACAGTTTTGAGTCAAGAAAATGTTGTTTAATGAAATTTTGTGCTGCCTTTGATCTAATTAAAGCAGGGAAAAGTTTTCAGCAGAGTCTCAGGGAATTTAAATGGATTGATCATCAGAGCAACTGGAAGCTGATCATTGCCCTCTAGTTGTCACTGAAGTTTTTAACTTCCTGGTTGATTGTTACTGCGCACAGAACTCACAGATGGACTCACCTTGTCTAGACTGAAGGACCTTAAAATGTGTGGTGGCTCATATGGAAAATATTTCTGTCACCACTGCATGTACATGTGGTCTTCAGAGATCCATATAAAGAAAAAATCTAGTGCAGCAGCAGTGTTGCCTGCCAATTATCCTTGTTAGCAAGTAAAATAAAAGCAATGCAGTGTTCTTACCTAGAAATTAATTTCTGCAGTAAAAGTGCACTGTGGAATGTTTTAGCACTGTGATCCTTACGCCAAGTGCTTTAAACTGTACTGTTCTTAGTTTTTCAGCTAACACAGCAGACAGAATAGGAAAAATAGCCTGTTACTTTATCAATGAGTCTTAGGTTGTAGGTTTTAGTAGGTAGTGAGAAATTTTCTCCTTTATTATGTTCATATGGCTAATTATGAAAATTATATAATAAAAATATACTGTGCCTACTGTTATTAACATAGTAATTCTTTGTCTTGTATTGTAAGAGACCACCCGATAATCTTGTGTATTTCCCTGCTCCAGCTGCAGAACTTTGGCTACATAAATATTATTTCTCTAGGAAATTACTCAGTTAAGATTTTTCCTGTGGTGGACAGACAGTGAATTGAAGACAGGGTAAATAAGTGAGAAGCCATTTCTAAAGGGAACCTGTATTGTAGTTTTGTGCTCCTTTGAACTGTTCTGTTTACTTCTCTGAATATTTTAATTGATTTATAGGTATGTATTTGAAAAAGATCTGCTCATAAAAGTGTCAGTTTGTGATAGATTATAAAGTGAATAAGAAGTTGCTTTTCTTGCCAGCATGCTCTCTCTGTATTTTAATGCTGCAGAACTTTGATCATTCAAGAAATAGAGAATTACAAAAATCCAACTGTTAACATTTTTACCCTTATAATTCTTAAGGAACCCCTAACACTTGTTCTAATGTGTGTATAATTATGTTCTGCTTTTCATTTGTTGTTGAGTCAAGAAATTACTTGGCATGAAGTCAGTGAAACTGCATTGCATCCTTTTTCCATTCAGGAGGGAAATAATACTGTATAGCTTTGCAACTTACACCACGTTTGCACTGGCCAAGACCAAAATTATTTTTGTGTGCTTCTTAGGAAATGAGCATGACTCTCTTCATCCATAGCTGGAAGCTATAGCTGGTACCTCCTTCCAGGATCAGCCTTGCTAGAAGGTCAGAGTTCACCTTCCTTCTCTCTGGGGTGTCCAGGAGCAGTTGTCCTCATCAGCAGACTGTACTCCTATCTTCTGTGACTGAGAAAGAGCTAAGGCTAAGTTGGCATCAGGTGGGAGACCTGTGTGATGAGGAATTGGAAAGTAAAGATGAAGCAGGGTAAACACAGAATCATAGAATGAGTTGGGTTGGAAGGGATCTTAAAGATCATCTAGTTCCAACCCCCCTACCTTGGGCAGAGACACCTTGCACTAGACGAGGTTACTTAAAGCCCCATCCAGCCTGGCCTTGAACACTTCCAGGGATGGGGCATCCACAACTTCTCTGGGCAACCTGTTCCAGTGCCTCACCACCCTCATAGTGAAGAATTTCTTCCTTATGTTT
Source organism: Phaethon lepturus (assembly GCF_000687285.1). NCBI lineage: Eukaryota > Metazoa > Chordata > Aves > Phaethontiformes > Phaethontidae > Phaethon > Phaethon lepturus. The sequence goes on along the minus strand of NW_010528573.1, from coordinate 173 downwards.
TATGTAAATCTACCCTCTTTCACTTTAAAGCCATTATCCCTTGTCCTATTGCTACATGCCCTTGTAAAAAGTCCCTCTCCAGCTTGCTTCTAGGCCTCACTTCAGGTACTGGAAGTCTGCTATAAGGTCTCTTTGGAGCTTCCTCATATCACAGAATCACTAGGTTGGAAAGG
>NW_010528572.1:14118-20015 GCF_000687285.1 Phaethon lepturus | reverse complement strand
TTCCAGCTCAGGGGGCTGAGTACCCTGAGGACAGCAGGTCTATAGACTTGGATAACTCAATAAATCAAACTCGCTAGGCAAAAGTATGCAGATCATGTAAAAAAACCCCCACCAAACCTCAATCTGTTGTCTATACAGTGCAATACAAGAGCTCTTCCAACATGCATGCTGGCGACTCGTCTTTCAAATTGAAATCGTGCCCCATTTCAAAAAGAAACTGCAAGTCAGGTGGGTCTCTCTTACACAGATCGAAACTGCGCTGTTGAAATGGCAGATCTGGAGACTGTTGATTATGGTGCCTGTGGTAGTAAGCAGTGTTAAGTCACTGTATTGTGTTATCTTTCTCTTAGGTTTATCTGTTAAGCTCAGTATAAACACGTAGTTGCAGTTGATCCAAAAAATGTTCCTCAAACTGGAATCTGTCTCACCTGAGATTATGTAGAAGTTGTATATCATGTCTAAGATGGTCACCTTTTGTTCTTGTAATTCTTGGAGAGACAAGAGCATGAAGAGTAAGTGTCCCAGCCTTAAGAAAACTAAGGTATTGAGTTCAATTTACTTGTGCTTGTCTTTCTGCATGGGATAATCATCTAGATAGTCCTGTAGATGTACTTTTAGTCAGATGAAATGAACTCCATCCTTAGTTTATCGAATCAAAGAATAATTTAGCTTGGAGGGGAACGCTCAAGGTTATCTGGTCCAATTCTCCACTGAAAGCAGGGCCAGCTTTGAAGTTGTATCCAACTCCAGTGCTGGATCAGGTTACTCAGGGCTGTGAATCAAGTCTCAAAAAATGGAGATCCCACAGCATTTCTGGGCGGCCTGTTCCAATATTTGACCACCCTTGTCAAATTAGTTTTCCTAATGTCTTACCTAATTGAAATTTGCCATGCTGCAACTTCCATCTGTTGCCAGCTCAGTAGAAAAATGGGGTTTGATCCAAAAGAAACTTTAGTGAGACAAGTTGAATGGACAGGATTTTTAGAAATACTCATAGAAAAACTTATTTCAGGGAGAAATAAAATTGGGAAATTAGTTTGCAGTCTTCAGTTGTACTTAGTTGTTGCTTTATATGGAGAAGTTGGCTGTCACAGCATCTTGCCCACTGGAGAAGACGACTGTGTGTAGATATGTATGTACTGGAGGGATACACTCACTTATAGGTTCATAGTCTTGTATAAAATAGATCATCCTCCAAAATGAAGAATGGTACTGCTGACATTCACTGCTATATTTAGCTCAATTTAATAATATATTATTTGGTTTATATATAAAGTAGTTGCAGTATTCACTTCTTACATGCTTTAGTTTTATATACAAGTTTTGGTGCCTGAGTCATCTGTCTGCAAGCTACAGCAGACTCATATCCTCTGTCAAGTTTGGTGTGGGACGGGAAGTAATGCATATTGATTAGTAAACTTTGCATTATTATTTCCATCTTTAGTTTCTTCTTTATATAAATAGCCTTATAAATAGCCATATTTATATAAAATGTTTCCTCTTTGTATTAAAGAAAAAATATTTCTAATACTGCCTTACTAGTTGTCTTCTTATGGTACCTTTTTCCACATTTTGAACTTTGCAATGTTTTATTTATAAACATCCTTAGATTTTACATTACAGCTCATTCTTTTATCTTCTATTTTTTTCATTCATTGTGTAAACTGGGACTTTTAGCTTGTGCTGTATTTCTTGTAAAATTTGCTTTTTAAGTTGTTTTAAATTATTTTAAGCCCAACATTTTTTGTTCTGTAATTGTTTTCAAATTTGAATGAAATATTTTTCTGTGTATCACATTGTTTACTTTTTAAAATACAGAAACAAAACTAAAATGGCCTTTTCTTTGATTTTGATTGCATTTTTAAAAGTTAATTTAATTTATTATTTGTCATTTCTGATTAAGTATAAGATTTACTTATCTATCAGTTCAGTTTTTCATATTAACCTACATTTATTTGCTTTCTCTGAGGACTCTATCTTCCCTCTTCCGTTTGTTCTCTACATTAATAATGCTTAGAGCTGAGACAAAACAGAACACAGATGCAATGTGGCTGAGAGCAAAGTTCTCAATAAATAATTGAAGTTTTGTGCTCTCTTCTGATGTATTGTTAGCTTAAGTCAGAAATAGTGTTCTTTGACATTTTGTCAGACTTTATATTTTTCAGAAATTTGCTAAATGACTATATGGATTTTTCCCTCTCAAACACAAAGAGGTAGTAATTCTGGGAAGATGTGATGCCCAGTCAAGAGCTTAACTTGGAGATTTCCCTCCTCTAATCTGCTCAGAAGCAACTTAACAACAAGGATTTCCCTTAAATGGGATTGGGGAGCACTCCCCCACACCTTGCATAGCTTTTTGAAATCAAAAGGGATTCATGAGTTTAGAACAGCTCAATAGCAGAAAGAAAACCCCTGAAGTGAGCTACTTCAGGCAAATAGAATAGCATTGGTACCGACATTAATCCTGATACCACAAAAAGGAAAGGATTGAATGGTGATATGAATTATGGAAAGTAACTCAAAGTTCTGTCTTTGTCGTGTAAAAAATGAAAATGATGAATTTTTTTCTTGCATGCTAACTGCTGAAGTAAATCATCCTATGACACTGGACAATAGCACAGAGTAATAACACCAGTGCATAATCATAAGAGCTGCAGTCCTTGAAGATCATTCATCTGCAGGAAAAGAAACCTAAGATGAAGAGAGATGAAGGGAAGTGATCAAGCTCTTGGGTATTCCTGAAAGAATAGAGTGGTAAACTTCTGAATTCTAGCTTGTTATTATACCAGGTTTTCCTAGGAAATAAGATAAAATTAGACTATTATGTTCTGGTTCTTTCATTCAATTAATGAAGTAAGTATGAGTGCATCTTATGTAGTCATCAAAACCACCTGACAAATAACGGACCCTGATTTCACTACTGTTAGAAGAAATTTTTGATATTAAAAAAATGGATGACCATACAGAAATAAAACCATGGTAATTTTATTGGGCTATTTCTGTGCTACTTAAAGAAGACAAGAATCTATAAAAGCAGTTATTGAAGTCCACAAGAAGTATGGAATGCTATACAAGCCATCTGCTCAGATTATCTATAGAAAATCCTTGCAAATCCTTTAGCAGTCACCTCCACGTTTCCATCAGCTGCATTAATAACTGAATAACCAAAATTAAATTTTGAACATGCAGGGGTGATAAATTTGCTTGCTGATCAGAGCCCATATTGTGAGCTTCATACTTGCTGAGAACTCTTACTAGCACCGCTGTGGGACTACCGTGACTAAATGTTTGGTTTTATGTGGCCGAGGAAGGACATTATCTAAAAATGGAAATATGAAAGAAGGTGACAGAAAGTGTGGTAACAAGAAATTTATGAATGGAGTTTTGATCCAAAAATTTATTGGCAATGCATCTTTTTAATGTGGTGCCTGTCTCCTGTCGTTCTCCCTTTAAGACTGTGACCCTCCCATCCCCACTGAAAAATCTTATAAATTTAAGTTTGGTTTGATTGATTAAAGAAAAAAGTTATCCAAGTATAACTTCCTTCTTAAGATATTATAATTAGCATGTGGCTAGGTAGCAGCTTGGTACCATTTGTTGATAATGAAAATAGATCAGCTTTCTTCAGGGTAGATATGGGTAGCTTGGCAATTTAATCAAAGCAGTGGGATTGTAATTTTGTTAGTATTTGTCTATGCATTTATTTGAAGGAGATGTGTATGCAGGTGGACCAATTCTGACTGCACAAAAAACTAGGGCCAACTAAGTTTCTGTATTTATGTATGCAGTGTTTTCATCTGGAATTGCAAGGAAACTCTTGTTGCACTATGAGCCCCTGAAAAGGTAAAAAAAAAGAAAGGGCAGCTCTTGTCCAAGTGAGCAATGTTATATATGTTAAATGTCATAATGTTTAATATTGACCGAATGTTCAAGAGAGATGTTCTTGGGAGTATTAGGGTTTTCTGTGATACAGTATGATCTGGAAAAGTTGATTGTTCTAACTGTGATAGCCAAGTTTTTAGAAGACATAAGGGAATATAGTGAGTTTGGTATTTATTTTTGAAGTTACAATCATGCCTTTAAAAAGAGTTCATGTTTCAGAGCAGGCTGTAATTATTTGTGTAAGGCCAGTTATCCTTCTTGCAGTGGTACTAGTTTCAAATAAAAAGAAATCCAGACTAATATTTTTTAAATCCTCCAGAAACCATTGCAGATGCTGACCATGTCCTTTGCATGGCATTAGGGGATAACCACAGGAAAAATACAAGTATTTTATCTCAGGGGGTATGTATCTTTTCCTCAGATGTACATTTTTTCTCCTCCAGTATCCATTTCAGCTATCGTAAGTTCCATGTTATTTTTGAAATGGTATGTGTGGTTAGACTATCAGAGCATTTCCTAGGACAGGATTTCTGAAATCCAGTACATACTCTCAGCTCGCTTTCTGAGTCTGATTCCTAATAGAAATAATCCACATCTAGCCTTTATCAAGACTCAACCCCTGGTTAATAATTACAGTTTACTAAAAAGATGGTCTCTTTTCAGACAGAGCAGGTGAATAAGGTTATGGTAGTTTCATTTCCTAAAATCAAAATATGAATTTGACTTTTTTTAACATACAGTGAACAGAAGGCAAGCTCTTTCTGTCTTCTGTTGGCCTTGATTTGCTTTTAGACCAGATGTGCCTTTAGGACCCAAGACTATTTAATTAGGGTTTTTTTTCTGGAAATTCACTTTCACTGAATCTCTCATATACAAGATTATAATTTGAAATAAAACCAAACCACCAACCAAACTATTGTCACTCTGGGAAAGGGAAAAAAAAGGTTTTCACTGAAGGTTCCCGTGTAGAATCACAAAATCATAGAATTGTAGAATAGTTTGGGCTGGAAGGGGCCCTTAAAGATCATCTAGTCCAACTCCCCCACAGCTATCAGGGACATCTTCAACTAGATCAGGTTGCTCAGAGGCCCATCCAACCTGACCTTGAATGTTTCCAGGGATGGGGTGTTTACTGCCTCCCTGGACAAGCTGTGCCAGTGTTTCACCACCTTCACTGTGAAAAATTTCTTCCTTATATCTAGTCTGAATCTACCCTCTTTTGGTGTAAAACCGTTACCACTTGTCCTTTTGCAACAGGCCCTGCTAAAAAGTCTGTCCCCATCTTTCTTACAAGCCCCCTTTAAGTACTGGAAGGCTGCAGTAAGGTCTCCCCAGAGCCTTCGCTTCTCCAGGATGAACAACCCCAACCCTCTTAGGCTTTCCTCACAGGAGAGGTGTTCCATCCCTCTGATCATTTTGGTGGCCCTCCTCTGGACCCACTCCAACAGCTCCATGTCTTTCCTGTGCTGAAGGCTCCAGAGCTGGACGCAGCACTGCAGGAGGGTCTCACCAGAGTGGAGTAGAGGGACAGAATCCCCTCCCTCGACCTGCTGGCCACGCTGCTCTGGATGCAGCCCAGGATACGGTTGGCCTTGTGGGATGCGAGTGCACATTGCTGTCTCCTGTCCAGCTTTTCATCCACCAGTACCCCCAAGTCCTTCTGGGCAGGGCTGCTCTGAGTCCCTTCACCCTCCCAGCCTGTACTGATACTGGGGGTTGCCTCGACCCAGGTGCAGGACCCTGCACTTGGCCTTGTTTAACCTCATGAGGTTCACATGGGTTTATTGTTCGAGCTTGTACAGGTCTCTCTGGATGGCATGCCATTCCTCAAGCCTGTCAACCACACCACTCAGCTTGGTGTCATCTGGAAACCTGCTGAGGGTGCTCTCAATCCCACTGTCTGTGTCGTTGATGAAGATTCTACAGAGACTGGTCCCAGTATGGATCGCTGAGGGACAGCAGTTGTCACCAATCTCCATCTGGACATTGAGCCATTGACCACTCCCCTCTGGTGG
>NW_010528572.1:13191-13668 GCF_000687285.1 Phaethon lepturus | reverse complement strand
ATGGGTGGAATGGTTCCCTTGTTCCAGTCTGCAGGGACTTCACCTGACTGCCAGGACTTTTCAAATATCGTGGAGAGTGGCTTGGCGATTATGTCAGCCAGTTCCCTCAGGACTCTGGGATATATCTCGTCAGATCCCATACACTTGTGTATGTTCAGGTTCCTCAGGTGGTCACGAACCTCATGTTCTCTTACAGTGGGAGGGACTTTGTTCCTGCAGTCCCCATCTGTTCCTCTCCCCTCGAGAGGTGTGGGAAGAGAGGTTGCCAATGAAGACTGAGGCAAAGAAGTCACTGAGTACCTCAGCCTTCTTCTCACCCACTTGCTCATGAGGAAGGGGTATGCATTCTTTGACCTTCCTTTTCTGGCTGACATACCTGTAGAAGCCCTTCTTCTTACTCTTTGCATCCCTTGCAAGTTCAGCTCCAGCCGCACCTTGGCCTTCCTGACCCCAGCCCTACACAACCAGGCAGCATCT
>NW_010528572.1:0-12689 GCF_000687285.1 Phaethon lepturus | reverse complement strand
CTGTCGGTTGCCGGGCACAGGAGGTTAGCCTCCATGCACTCCAGGAGTCTGCTGGATTGCCTGCAGCTCACTGTGCTACTTTTCCAGCAGACGTTGGGATAGTTGAAGTCCTCCAGCAGGATGAGAGCCTGCAAGCACGATGCCTCCTGTAGCTGGAGTGAGAAGGCTTCGTCCATAGACTCCCCTTGATCTGGTGGTCTGTAGTAGACACCAACCACAAGGTTCCCTTTGTTGCCTGGGTCTCTTAATTCTTACTCATAAGCTTTCAACCTGCTTGTGGCTATTCTTCAGGACAGCTGTTCACATTCTATTTCTTGATGATCTTTCTAAAATACTTAAGAAAAGCTTTCAGATACTTTTCTCTGCAAGTTATAAAAAGCATGCTTTGTGGAGGCCTGCCACAAAATTTTTGTGTACTCAAAGCTTTGTAGAATGAAATATATCCTATAATTCCAAAACAGCGTTAGAGAATAAAGTAATTACTGGATTTAAATGCTCAGGATTAAAGGATGACATACCTGTACTGTATTTGCTATTGTGTGTATCAATAGCTGGCCATGAGCTGGCCAGATAGCTGGAGAAAGCATTTGCTAATTAGATTGCAGAGAAAGGGGTGCCCCCTCCCCTCCCCTTAGTATTAGCATTATTAGTTGTAAATAATAATGCATGGCTGAAGCTCAAAGCATCAATTTTAGTAAACTTACATTTTCAAATATTGCTACTGCAGTTTCATTACTTTCTTCACAAAAATCAAGCAGATGATGGATTATTCCTTTCATGTCTGCAGAAATGAGTAACTGTGGAAAACATTTTGGTATTTCCATGGCTTGAGGCATCAGTGCCCACAGAAAAAAATGTGTCTTTTTCAGCAAAATCTTTAATTGTTTTCTCTGTTTAAAAAAGTAATATGGAGTTGGTAGTGCACAAAACTCCCCCCTGCCCCCAGGTTATTATTTTACCTAATGGTAAATCTTGGAAAACTACAGTAATTAATTTGCTGTCAGAAGTGATATATATGAATAATACTATGGTGTGCTTTTTGTTCTTTCAGCAGCAACCTTGAAAAACAATTTTCCTTGTTTCCTGCATTTTCACATTTCTTAGCAGTAAAAGTCTTTCCAGTGTTTTTTATTCTTGAAAGCTATACTGGGATTATTTTTATGATTGGCTTGTTTGCATGCTCTCTTGCATCTTACTGTCCACCATGAGGAACTGAGAAGCTGCTTCTGCATAAATTATGTGAAACTTTATGCAGTTATTCCTAGTTTTGCTGAGCCATGCAACATCATTTCTCTTCTCCTTGTGGAAAGCAAAGGGCTCTTTTTTCTTTGAATCTTGAATTATTTTGAATCTTTGAATCTTGAATTATTGATGGAATAATATTATCACAGTCACAGTTATGATCCATTTAGGGATGTAACTCAACCAGCTAAAAATACATAATTAATACTTGCATTCAGTCTTGCATGTGAACACACTACCTCTTCTGCACTGTAGCCTGGTCTGGTAGACCCTGGATATTGCATTCCACAGTAAATAGAGGAGATAAAAATACCTTTAGGAAACAACAAGTTAAGAGTGTCAGTTATATAAAACAGGCTACAGCTACACTGAAAATACGTTCTGATCTGTCTGTCTTTGCATTTCTGTAGCAGTTGAAGTAATTTCTGTATAAGGTTCAGAAGGAATTTCTTGGTTTGTTGGTACTGAATTTAAGATGCTGAGTAAAACCCACTAGAAAGTGGTTTGGAGAAATGAATCAACCTGCAGAAAACATAGCGCAGCTGCATTTGGTCAGTAATTGCTCGGGGAAGGTGACCACTCAAAATATTTCTGTCATTCCTACTTCTTTGCCTCTAAGTGAAATCTTTACTTGTGAAGTAGTTGTCTATGTTGGGATTTGATGCAATCTCCTCTCTTGGTTTCTTTGTGATTTGATTTGGTTTGTTTTCTTTGAGAGATTCTTCAGTGTTCCAGAGCTTTGCGCAGTCACATCAAGGCTGTTCTTCCTCATTGTGTTACTGTGGCCCAAAGCCTCACTCCTCCAGTCTTCCCAGCAGCCCAGTGTGTACTGGCTGTCGGCTACAGACATGCTTCTTTCCTGGCATCCTCCTCTATTTATAGGCTGTTGACCCTAGACCAAAATTTCCAGAAAACTCTAGAATGGCCTCTACTGAGAAGGTCTAGGCTCTGCCAGAAAAAATTGCTTTGCTGTCTTATTTCAGCCGATGTATTTCTTACTGAAGTATGCAGTTAAGTATAATGACAGCCATATACTAGAAGAGTTAGCTCATTAAATAGTCACTAAAAAGCCCTTTCAGATTTTTTTTCCCTATGTGCAATCCTTACCTGGAGGATAAATGCAAATAAAGCAGCAGAGGCTAATAACAATACTTTTTTCTTTTTTAGTCTCAAATACGAAGCCACAGTGTTGACTTTTTTCAGATATGCAAGTCAGTGCAGTCTTATGATAGCACTTGAGAACCTTTTTTAATCAGTTATTGTTCAAAGACTGTTCTTTCAGTCTGAATTCTGTACTGGAAACAAGGCTTAATCACAGGTACATTGCACAGTGTTGCTGTGCAAAGGCTTGAATGATTGAGACTTGCTCTTAAACATAAAACACTGAATGAGGAGATGTCCCTGAAAATAGCACATGGGAGGGTCAAACTAAAGCATTTTAGCTTCCTTTTATGCCCCTTTCTGTGCATAATGCATAAACAGTTATTTTTAATGATCTTTGGACCACTGGTCATGAGAAAACTGAATTCAATTTGAAACAAGGAAATAGAGCAAGTTAAATGCTATCCAGATTTTTGCCTAGAGCTTTATCTTTTGTTACTTCTGTTTGCAATTGCACATTCTTTATATTACATCATTTTCCAGCCCATCTTACTCCACAGATTTATTTGAAAGGGTCACACAATACAATTTTCTTTTTTATAGGTACGTTCAAGAAGATAACATCATGAAGATATTTGACATCTTTTCAGATCTCTGTAGGAATGGGCATTTAAATAAGACTGTGATTAAAGTAAACCCATTTTTTATAATTGAATTTGTTCTTCTTTTCCAACTTACTGATTTTTCAACGAACAGTAAACAAAAAAGTTGAACGATGCATTTGTTTCTTGCATGAGCAGTAAGAGATGGATGTTTGCCCAGAGAAAAGCTGGACCAGAGTAAGGCCTCACAGCCCCTTTAGTGTTGGTAATTAATTGCCCTGCTGACAGCAGTTGCCTCTGTTGGCAAGAAGGTTTGTGAGAGCACTCCCTGCTCTGCGCAGGAAAAATCAGCTGTGTTTGCTTAAGCAACTTCAATAGGTGTCTTGAGTTAGTATGGACCAGAGCATACTGGGGAGTGTTCACATGAGCCATGCAGCTGATGGGGCTGTTGCACGAGGTGTTTTAGGCAGCGACAATACGTGTGGCCAAGAGCAGTAACATTTCATCCACTGCAGTTCAATCCACCAGCCTCCTTGGATTCCAGGCTTGCACCAACGCATGCATCCTTGCTGTGTGTACCAGCCCAGAGGAGACCATGTGGAGAACAGTGGGGGTCCAAGCACTTCCTTAGTCACAGGATGAGACGCTTCTGCGCACTTGCTTCCAAGGCGCTAGGTGCTAGGGCAGATGTCCTTTTGGGACTGGGTTTTCTTCTGTCTCTCCAGTTGAGGCTATTACACTTCATCTAAATGAGTATTCACTGCGCCAGTGGATATTGCTGAGTGCAAGAGCTTTAAAAGAGAGATTGACCTTCTTGGAGGTTACCATACAAAGTTGCAGTCTTTGACCATGGGTGGGAGAGGGCCTGACCCTGGGTTTCCCTAACAACCCTAGCCCTGGGTTCACAGAGGCTTCCACCTCCAATTCAAGACTCAGTTCAACAGAAAAGCTTGGAAATGTTTAAGAAATTAAACATCAGAAGGGGTGAAGGTGGGCAAGATGAGTGAGTTTGACAGTTCCAGCAAAACTTAGGAATGAGCTAAAGCTCTGCATAAACCCTCAATGTCAGAAATACGGGAAGCTGTGTAAAATTGTGGCAGCTGCGCTAGATAGTGAAGGGTTCTTGACCAGGCAAGACTCTGAGCAACCAAATGTGACTTCAGAATTGGCCCTTTTTTGAGCAGGGGGCCTCAACCAAGATGACCACCAGGGTCCCCTTCCAGCCTAAATGACTGTGTGCCTCTAGATGTTAGTTCAGACACTGTGTAGGCATAGGTTTATCCTAGTCAGTGTGTTCCAATTCTGTTTTTTGTGTTTGTGTAATTGTAGTGGTGAATACTGTAACAGTCACAACTGGAAGCAGTCACAAGGAATCTAAATAGATTATTTTTGTGTAACTGAAGCAAATTGCGTAAATTATGTAAGACTTCAGTTTATAATGCTCGGTGGCATATAAAACTGAGGAAAATGCTATTACTTTACACCATGAGCACTGATACTTCTTGTGGGACAGTTCCAGCAAATAAGATAGTTCTTTGGTGTGCGGTGTGGGGTGTTGTGTTACCAAGCTATATTCTCATCCTTCATTCCCCTTACCCCTCCCAAGAATTTGCTGTGATCTCAGTTCTCTGTATTTATAAGTCTGATGTGCAAAAATGTCTAATCATAGTTTTCCAGTAGAGGAAACTAGACTCATCATGGCTGTTACAGAGGGGAAGTTCATGCCCTGTGACTCAGAAAGAAGAAGTTGATATGGGTTTTGTTGTAATTTTCTCATATTTCATCTTGGCTTTCCTTTGACTTCTCTCTGCACTCAGTAGTCTACCTTTTGAGCCTACAAATAGTTCTGAGTTTGAAATTACTGACATCACAATGGCTTCACTAGCTAGACTGTATGGGTACTGGAGGGCACCAACCTTGATTCCTTAAGATGTTCTTTTATCTAAGAAATAAAAATGCCCTAGAGAATGCATGCCCTCTGTCTAAGGGCTACTTCTCTAAGAAAGTTAAATGGAGACCTAAACGTTTTCATTGCGGAATTGGGTGGCATTTTGTTCAAAGGAGCTTTTGGGCCAGATTTGTTGGTTATTGTAGGTAGATGGTGCAGCTCTGTTGAAGACTGCTTACTAAGATTGACAGGCACATATTTTCTGGAAAAAAAAAGTTATTAGGTTTTAAATAGTATTTTTAATATTTTAACAATTTGTTATTAAACAAAAAGTTTTAGTGCACACATCCTTGCAGACATGTAGTGTGAGAGTTCTGTTATATTTTGATCTGTAATTTGAGAGGTGCATGAACAAAGCCTTTTCTGCGTAAACTCTAGCTTCACGGATTTTATTTCTTCAGTGCGGAAGCTATTTTTTGACAACTGTTTGTTTGTGAGTGGCAGGATACTAACATGTCTTTGATTAAAAAAAAAAATAAAAAGGGCATACTACTGCCAGGTATCTTAACTTATCCAAGGGCAGATGGAGAGTGTTTGCTGTCTGCTCATAAAGAGGAACTGTGCAAATCCAAATTGTGCCATTAGCTGTTGGCTTTGCGACTGAGAGATGTGACTAAAGCTGTTGGCTTTGTGACTATGAAACTAGAGGAAGTAGAAGTTGGCAGCTGTACATTGGTGGCTGAGTGTCTGCTATTACGCTGTTGGTGCTGAATCAGAAATCGAGGCTGTAAAATATTAATTGGCTTGCTAGGAAGTGTGTGAGCTTTGTGACTTAGTTGATTAAGATGGTGCAATATTAAAAAGTGTCAAATGGACAGGTTAGTAACACAGACAGATCTGTGTTTAATCATCCAGCCATTACTGTTTCTGAAATGGTAATTCAGCTTCTTTCATAAAATTTTCAATAATTAGTAAGTGTAACTTTTAATTAATGTTCTTTTAGCCTGCAACATATTAAATTTATTGTTTCCAAGAAGTCATAGCAATCATTTTACACTAAACAATTTGTCAAGGAATTTCATGCTAACTACGTAAGAATACCTTCACCATTTTAATCAACGGAAGTCAGCCAGAACTAAGGGTATATGTCAAATGCAGATATTGATGCAAAGAAGAATTAGTACCTTGAATTTGTTGAAATTAATTCTGTTGTGTTACTTCTACTTATTTCAACAGGTGACTGAGCTAGAATGTGTGAGCAGTCAAGCCAATGCAGTCCATACACATAAAACAGAATTAAACCAGACAATACAGGAGTTAGAGTCTACGCTGAAGAAAAAAGAAGAGGTATTTGTTAACATTTATTCTTGGCTTTTCTGTTATGTCATTTCTAAAGGCTTTCCATATGAAGTTTGTGATGGCTGGTAGATACTGTATTATTTCCTATAGATGTTAAAAAGTAAAATTTTTTTCAGCTTCTTTGAAGTGATTAATATTTTTCCATGTATATGATTACATCATCCAATATAGAACTGGGCACCTGAACAATAAAAAAAAGTATCATGTTCTCCTGTTTGCTTTTACCAAGCAGCTCTGTTTGCAAAAGTAAGTCGTGTTTTCCACAGAGCAGCCATCACACTGATGCAGTCCAAATTCACTAAGAAGGGAAGCTGTCATAAGCATGCTTTCATTTTTCTGGAGAGTAGGGTTTGGAACTAGTAATAGATCAATGCCTTTTTCAGGCCAATCTGTTTTTCAGGCTATGTTAATATAGCTGACGTTTATGATCCCTAAGGTCAACCCTTTCCTTAAACACATGCCAAGCCCCCAGCCTGAAAGTTGATGATATTTTTTGTGCCATCTGCCTTGGGCTGGAGCAGCAGCAAGAAAAAAGGAATTGGAGTAACACCTGCACTGGCACAGGTCCTAGAGGAAAGCAGATTTGAGCCACAGAATGATCGAGAACCGCCCCTTTATGGATGGGAAAAAGGAGGTGGAAGGATCTGCGCATGAAGGATTATTTGCCCCTTGTAAGACCAGATCCCTTGAGCCCTCCGTGACAGACGCAGTGGGCATTGATGTGCGTGTTCAGAGGGGCAGCGTGTCTTGCAGGGTTTTGCCTCCAGCGGGGCAGTTGTTAGGTGTGTCCAAGGAGGATGCAGGAGAGGCACCGTAGTTACAGAATACCCTTCCAAAATGGAACAAAGCCTTTTCCAAACTCCCTCATACTTAAGGTTAGCCTCAGGTAATGTCTCCCATTTTGGTGCCCATGCACTTTTGAATTATGCTGAGCTGTTGGCTGCAAAGAGATCTTTCTGAAAGGAGTTCTGGGAGGTGAATATGCCCTTCTGGGGAAAAAGTGCTTAACAGTTCTAAGTTTGATACCTTTTAGTTTCATTAACTGTTTCTATTCTTGTAACCTGAAAGTAAGCTAAGAAGAGGTTTCTCTTCTGGTCATTATTTTATCCATATTTGTTATTTTTACACTGTATTACTTTCTTCTTGCTAAATTAAAGGTACCATTTTTTTTAGACTTCCATTGTACAGAAATCAATGGTCAAAGCAGACAAGTTTTGATGCTCAGCCTTGCTGCTAGTGACATAATAAGCAGCTCACAGATGAAAATTGGATTTTTCTCTTGAAAAAATGGAGAAAGATAGAGTCTAATAGAATTTAAAGTATAAAATTGTTTCTCTAATTACAAGGACCCTTAATTTTCCAGGAAAAAATTCTTTCAGGTCTTTTGTGTGGGAGAGGAAAACTTCAACTTCTATAAAACAAGAGGCTCATCTGTACTGTTTATTCACAATGGAATTGCCGTTTTGGGACTGTAATCCAGGAGTATTGAGAGCAGGGCTTAAACTTCATGTGCTGTGATGAGCAGTAGCCAACTGCCAGTTTTGGTATCATTGCAATGGCTTGTTCAGAAGAAGTGATAGCCAGCTTACTTGCACTGAGGCCAATCCCTGTAACCTGTTGCTAGCCAGGTTGTTTCTTCTCCCTTAGGAAATAGAAGGATTGAAACAAGAAATCGACAATGCCAGAGAGCTCCAGGCACAGAGGGATTCTCTGACCCAGAAGTTACAGGTGAGCTATAGTGCATCATCTTAATTGAGAGCGAAGGGACAAATGATCATCAAGTGAGCAGTTCACATCAGCAACTTGTGCTATATTCACTGAAGGTGCCAGCTAAGTGTGTAAGTTAGACTGTATTGCAAAGTGGTGGGTTGGGATGATCCATAGGAATTTGTATCAAAATTTCCACTTGCTGTAAGCTTGTATTTTTAGCCAAGGGAACAGACCCAAATTTCAGGTACAAGTCCAGACAGTACTCTCAGACTAGCAGATGTGCTTCAGTGATACATGCCCTGGGCAATTCTGGTCTCATTTTCGCTGCAGTGTCTTCCCATAGGTCTTGTGTGCCACTGAAACTGTCAGGCTGTGTACCATCAGGTTGGGATGAGTTTGTATTCAGCTTTTAATTGTGCCCTGAGAAAGTAAAGGTTAAAGTGTTCTTGTGTAGTATCGACTTTAAAAACACACTTTGACATTTTCTTGGTATTATTTAGAATCGTTGTGTTTTTATTGGTTTTTCTGGGTTGTTTCTTTACTGTGTGTAAAGTCAAAGACCTCAGCCTGCTGGAATCAGTGTGCCCTCAGTATACCTTCCCTTGCTACGTCTAAGCTCCTGTCCTTCTGTCGCTGGGCTGACGGGCTAGCACATACGCACCTCCCTTGTGAAGCCTGCCTTCTGAATGAGGCTGACCCAAATCTTAGGTGGGTTAAACTCTGAATTCAGACTTCAGAGTTTCGATAGACTGGAAACGCAGGCATTAAACAGTTCCAAATCCGAAGTGCTCAAATGTGACCCTTGCTGTTCTGTGGTTTGACCTAAATCATGCTGAAAGCAAGCCCCATCAGACTAGTCACAGCTTAAAAATCATTAAGCGGGTATTCTTTGAAATGCATTACATGAATTGGAACTTCTTTGAATCTCATTTTAACCTACAGAATAAGCCACATAAGAACAAAAGGAGTTTATTAATTTTCCCCCATTCTTAAGTCAAATTATTTGGAAAAAGTGTGTTGTTACATTAAATAATCTCTAAAGATTGTTTTGATTGTTTTGAATATACTGAGTTTGCCCGTTCCCATATTAAAAAAATTGTTGATGGCTTTAGGCTAAAAATGGGACTTTTCAGCTTAAAAGGAGCTTATCTGAGAGACTCAAAAGGGAGATTATAATGAAGTTGGAAATTGTTCTAGCAATAGCATGTGCAATAATTTCAGTGTAAGATCATATGAAAAGTAATAATGAACCAGGAATCAGCTATCTTAGCAAGCAGAATTATGACAGACTAGTAAGAGATGAAAGATTAGAAAATGCTAAGTTTTTATTAAAATTTGTACTTTATAAAGTAAGTAGCTTCCTTTTGATATATTTGTATCTTTAGTAACCAAATGGATATATTGTGTATATATGTGCATATGTCATGTTGTAGGCGATCAGTTTCTGAAAATAGTCCTACATGGTTCTATGCAAGTAAATATAAAGCTCACTTAGGATCTGAGTTAAAAGTTGCCTTTCTTAAGCTTAAAACTTAATACTGATCTGAAGCAGCCCATCTAAAAGTTTTTGAGTCTTTGCTTTGCTATAATTGTCCTGCTTTGTCCTTCTCTGAGGCACTTCACCCTACATCTGTGACATCAGTGAAATGGTGTTTTCTTCTGTAGCTCCAGACTAACCGTCTCAGATCTGTTTCACTTAGTTGACTCATCATCTGTTTTCAGAGCGATTGTCTCCAGGGTCCGTATCTGTTAGTCTCACTTTTTTTTCTTCTGCTTTATTTTTTCCCTCTTGTTCTTGCAAATGGATTATGTAACTCTAAAATATTTTGGAATCTAGCCTGTATGAAAAATACTATACAAAGAAATTACTATTTCAAGGTGTATTGCATTTCTGACACACTCATGTCAGGTAATGAATTAGAAATCCATCATTGGCAAATTCCAGTGAAGAGCAATGTATTATCACTGTGAAGGGTAAGTATTGGGGCCCTTGTTACTTAATAATTTCCTTAGCAGTGTAGAGAAGACATATCAATGAGTCATGATCAATGTGACTCTCACAGTAAGTCAGGATATCTTCATTACTGGGGCTGATTCCTAAATATAGCTGTTGTGTATAGTTTGAATATTTTATTCAGATCCTTGCACTGACTTCCACAAAACATTATTACAGTGCAAACAACAAACATAACTTGTTATTTATTTATTTATTTTCTAAAATAAAACAATGTATGAGAAATTATTTTGTCTGCTGTAAGAAGAGCTTGAAAAAACAATGTAAAATACACCTTGCAAAGGGCCTGAATGTATTGGAAGAGTCAGTTTATTGTTAAATAAAATTCACTGCAAATAAAGTGAAATGACAAAACTAGGGAAATAGGTTACATTACATGGACACCTCTCCACTTCCCATCAAGAAGCAACAGTTTTCAGGTAGACTGATTTGTAATAAGAAACTGCACATGAGCTGTACATGAACTTGTAATGCAATACTGTTGCAAAAATCAGTAATACTAATTTAGAGTAAATATATGTAAGGATCAAATGTAAAATTTAGGAAGATGCATTCTCCAGAAATGAAAAGCAACAGCTCCTGGCATATTTCAGTTAGTTCTGCTTCCCATATGTCATTAAATATGTTAAGCATAAGTTAGCGAAAATGAAACAGGAGGAAGTGTGGGAGAAAGTATACCTGAGGAAATGTTTGGGATGCTAAATGTACATTGATGGGGAAAGAGATGTCAAGAATGGGTATGCAAGCTGGAAGTTTAAACAAAAGAAGGGACCTTTTCTCTTTTGAAGTGATAGGACAAGAGTAAATGGCCTCAAGTTGCACCCGGGGAGGTTTAGATTGGATATCAGGAAAAATTTCTTTACTGAAATTGTAAAGCATTTCAATACTTTGCAAAGGGTCAAGCATTGGAACAGGCTGCCCAGGGAAGTGGTGGAGTCACCGTCACTGGAGGTGTCAAAAAAATGTGTAGATGTGGCACTCTGGGACATGGTTTAGTGGGCTTGGTGGTGTTGAGTTGATGGTTGGACTTCATGATCTTAGAGGTCTTTTTCAACCTCAGTGATTCTATTCTATGATTCTATGATAGAGGGAAAGGACTAGCAATGTAGAGTTAGCCTCTTGCTGAATATGGATGGAATTTCCTACATCTAACATAAAGCTTTCAGTTTTACCTGGGTGCTCCCACCCTATCAGCTCACCGCAGAACAACTCCTCAGTTTAAGAGCATCTGAAGAGGGCCTGAAAGATGATCTTCAGTGTTAGATACAGGCCAATGTTCTTCAGGCCCAGATGTCATGAAGTAAAACCGTATATATATCCATGGATTTGTTCTAAAATGGTCCCTTTCATCACCAGCTTGCCTACTTAGAGAAATTAATTATCTCTGGGGTAAGAGCATTGGCAAAGACACTTCCTAGAGCACACACATGTGGTGAGTAGAAGAGAAACAGTGACAGGAGAAGCACGACATGTGAGTAAACAGGGAAGAACAGCAATTGGTTTTGTGTAAGCTAAAAAAAGGGCTGTGTCATTCTTACAGAACTGAGAGGACCCTTGAATTTCCCTTCTTGTCCTATAGTGCTGTAGTCCTCTAGTCCATATAGTCACTCGGCCCCAGAGGGTCTTGAATGTGTGCAGTCACTACACCAGGTAGTGCTTGTCAGTTTGGAGGGCAGGAGTGGGCTCGATGGAGAGCTTTCAGGGGATATGGCTGGGTTATAGTCAGTCAGCTTGTTTGTTTATAGCAGCAGTGGGGTAGCTAATCACTACATAAGCCTGCATGTATTTTAATTTGTATTGTTTCTACCAATACTCTTTTTGGCTAGCTTGCTTTAGTGCTTTGGCAACTATATTGTTCAGTGTTAAACAGATTAAACTAATTCTCCTCTTGGTCCTAGCAGCAAGGGGTAATTCCTGCTCTCAGCTGTGCTGTACAAGACCAATGCCCAAAAACCTGTAATTTTTAACCTGCCCATGTACAAACAAGAAGTAAAGGAAGCGTTCCAGTTCTGCTGGGACCTAACCCTTGGCTGCACAAGCAGCCACAGTTATGAGGAGATCAGGTTCCCGAGGCTCTACCTTCTCCACCTGCACCACTGCTGGGGTTCCCCGCGTAGCCGACACTGGGCACTGGCCTCGGCACCCCATCCCTCCTCTGGCCGGGGGTGCAGCGGCCGATCGGCGCTGCCATCAGACCCCTCAGGGGCAGAAGCTGTCTTGGGCCACGAACTTTGACGCAAGTCTGCCATTTTACACCCGTCACTCTTGGCCGCCCAAATACATGTTCTGTGTGGGCCGGGCTGTTTCTTAACGGTTGGCTGAGATCTCTCCATTGCAAACATGAATGTGTTTGTTAGCTTTGAGGGAGACAGAAGAATGATGACAAAAACAGTGGGAGAGCGGGAAGGAAGGAAGAGGAGTCGCTTGTGGCAGTGACTGCTGCCAAATCGCCCTCCGCATGGCTTTGTGAAACCGGTTGTTGTAAAGTCTCAGAGCAGGCCCGTTAAAAGCTGTGTGCCACAAAGCCGCTGTAAAGGGAAGCGGTGTTGAAAAAATGTTTAATGTATGTAAATACGAATTCACTACGCACTTTTCCAGAGAATGGCCGCACAGGGTGCATGCTGTACTAAATATGCTCTCCCTGTGCTGCCTTTGAAAGTGCTTTTCTTAACTGAAGTGACAAAATTTAGCATGAATTTGCAAGACCTGCAATGAATGCGACACGTAACGACGTGGTAGAAGAGAGGGCACCCGGACCACACCGGGGCGAGCC
>NW_010528571.1:22239-22891 GCF_000687285.1 Phaethon lepturus | reverse complement strand
AAACCAAAAGAGGGGAGATTCAGACTAGATACGAGGAAGAAATTGGTGAAACCCTGTCCCAGGTTGCCCAGAGAGGTGGTGGATGCCCCATCCCTGGAAACACCCCAGGTCAGGTTGGACGGGGCTCTGAGCAACCTGCTCGAGTTGAAGATGTCCCTGCTCATGGCAGGGGGGTGGGGGGAGTTGAAGATGTCCCTGCTCATGGCAGGGGGCTGGGATTAGATGGCCTTGAAAGGTCCCTTCCAACCCAGAGATTCTATAATGGCTGACGTGCTCCATCATTATTTATATCCCCAGCTGGGCTTGAAAAGTCTTTAGACCTATCAGAAGGATACATAAATGTATTTCTTTGGGCAGATGATTGATATTTAATGCCCACTGTACTTGAAACTCGTGGGCACAGAAGGTTGTGTACAAGGCTGGCCGCTCAACTCAGTATTGGTATAAAGTATTGCACATTCTGGATGTGCTGAAGTGCCTGTGTATTAGACGAGACTTTATACTTCATCTACTTTTTTTTTTAAATTATTTAAACCAAAGTGAAAGGTGTCTCAGCTGTTCCCCAGGAACACACTAGTTAACTTTACACCCACTGTCCCAGGTGCCCCAAGTCAGCATGTAGCACTAGTCCGTGGCTCTGCTCTTGCCTGCT
>NW_010528571.1:18018-22208 GCF_000687285.1 Phaethon lepturus | reverse complement strand
GGCGCTGGGCCCGCCTGCCACTGAGCCACAGCCAGCGAAGAGGACACAGGCCACGCGTGAACGAACACCACCTTCCCACATCCTCCTTCAGCTCTAATGCACGAACCATCAAGGAGCGTTCTGCTCTACTGCCCACGGTTCCAGCCCCCATGTATAATGGATGATGCACGTAGGTGGTGTGGGCAAACACCAGGCTGAGCTTTTATGGAAATATTTACCTTGCTCTCCGCTGCCCTGGGGCCCTGGGAGACACCTGCTCCTCGCCTCTGCGGTGCTGCCTGGGGACTGGTGCTTTCAGCCTCATGGATGCAGGCAGCATCAGATGTTACTTCTCCCAGCTGGCTCGCGCCTCGAGCCTCCTTTTGCTGCAGTCTGCAGCTCGCAGACCCCAGCCCTGGCCAGCATTTGCTGCAGCTTGGGAAAACGATGGGCATGGGGACAAAGGAGAAAGATGCAGAAAGGGAGGGGGGGGAAAATCCCCTTTGCTCTCCTCCTCCCCTGCATGCATGCTGTTAGAAGTGCTAAATCTGCTCCCTCCACAGTTATAACCCAGCAGGGCATGAACAGAGCCCCAGTGCTCTCACCCTTGCTCCCAGATCAGCTGCATACCCTGCTACGGGTGAGGGGACACCAGGGGCTGTTCCTTGATAGGGCACGGGGCTCACCCAAGCTCAGCCCCTCCTTGCTGCCGACCTCCATTTCCCCAGCCAAGGAGGCTGCATCTCATCAGTGCCCGTGAGGCACGTAACTGGACCATAACTAGACTTAAATAAGTCTTTGCTTGGGCCGTTCAAACATTAACTTGACCAGTGGTGAGTTCTCTTGCAGCCACACCTAAGTCATGTATTTTTAGCTGCTCACAATCACACGACAGTCAATGGCAGGCGCAGGGCACGGAGGCAGAGCAAAGTGCACGGAGGGTGTAGGACTTGCACCTCTCCAGTACATCCGGAGCAAGGCCACCCAAACACATCTTCCCCTGCTGTGAGGAGCCAGGAGGCACCACAGCTCTTCGTCCCCTTCGTCGGACAGAGCCAAGCCCAGAGCTACACAAGCATCCTTGAACTGCTGCAGCCTCTCTCCTCACACCTACCTCGGGCTCACCCAGCTCTTCAGGGGCGAACGCAGCCCACAGGACAGTGCTCACCCCAGGCGTGCAAACAAGAATGCAACGGCACATCTGCCTGATGCCTCCTTTCTACCGCCATGGCTCAGGGCAGGCTGCGGATGGCTGGATGCCGAACCAACGGTGGCTGCTGCTTCGCTGCAGGAAGTTTTGCTCCAGCCGGGCTCCCTGGGTTGGCCCAGTGCATCGCAAGTCATTGCCATAAGGCTCAGGGGAGGACAAGCAGCAGCTGGTATGAGGATGAGCATGAATGATGGATGTTCTGGCCTCCTTGGAGGGCAGAGGGCACGTGTGCAGGGCACCTCCCGCCACAGGGAGGAGGACTTTTGCTCCATAGACGTCACAGAAACACAGCATCTGACAACTTGACGCTGCGGTCAAGGAAAGCACAGCGCCCTGGTGACAAAGCCAGGAGGGGTGCAGTCCTGCATAGGTCCCTTTGGCTGCTGGGAAGCTCTTGCAGCTGTGAAGACAAGTGGCAAGGAGGAGGAGAAACCAGTCAGGCTATCTGGCGATGGTATGATTGCTCGCACATCCAGGACCTGGCTCAAGGAGAAAGTTTGCTAGTGGTCGGGTTGTCCTCAGCACCTGCGATCAAACAGATGGTTGGAAGTCAGTGACCTGCAGCCACCAGGATGCTGTGGTGCCCGTGCCACAGTGCCGAGAGTGGCCGTCCCTCCATCCCCATCAGCGCACGTGATGCCATCCCACAGCCTGTTCCTTAGGAAGAGAAGGGGAGAAAAAGCAGAGCAGGGCACAGAAACTATAAAAGACCTAATTGTCCCAGCACGTCTCCATCAAACTTGAGAAATGTTACAATACTGCCTTATTTTGTTATGGAAAAGCAGGTGCCAGGTGAGGGTGGGAATGTTTTAAAATTTAATATGTAAAAAACCAAACCTGTGTTTTTTCTCATTTCCAGATTGAAAAAAACACCACAGGGGAAAAGTATCAGCTAGTTTGTCTTAAAAGACATTTTATATTTTACAGATATTATATACATTTTATATTTATATATCTCTATACAATTATATGTTTTTATACATACAGGGCTGCAGAATTGATCTCATAGAAAACTTTGCACTTTTACCCCAAACCTGGGCAAAGCTCACATTTCAAACCCCTGTATGAAAGCGAGCTTTCCCTGGCCCGAGAGGAAGCTTCTGGTTCTGCATATTGCACATACCTTCTTAAATCAGAAGGTCATGCAGGATGAGCAAAAAACTCTCACAGAAGTCACCCTTCTCCATCAAATTTCTCAGTTCATTTCAAAATCATTTCTGAAATTTTTTATTTAAATGAAAATAAAACACCAAACCACCCAAATTCTATTTTGCATAAATATCCCAATCAATAATAAGAGCAACATTTGCATTTAAAATGCAAATCAGAAGGTCAATGCAGGATGAGCAAAAAACTCTCACAGAAGTCACCCTTCTCCATCAAATTTCTCAGTTCATTTCAAAATCATTTCTGAAATTTTTTATTTAAATGAAAATAAAACACCAAACCACCCAAATTCTATTTTGCATAAATATCCCAATCAATAATAAGAGCAACATTTGCATTTAAAATGCAAATCAGAAGGTCAATGCAGGATGAGCAAAAAACTCTCACAGAAGTCACCCTTCTCCATCAAATTTCTCAGTTCATTTCAAAATCATTTCTGAAAATTTTTTTTTAAATGAAAATAAAACACCAAACCACCCAAATTCTATTTTGCATAAATATCCCACTCAATAATAAGAGCAACATTTGCATTTTGGAGCTACTCCAGCCCTTCTGGAGAATTTGCCCTGGTCCATATAAACCCACCTGACCTGCTGGTCTCCAATTATCCCACCTGATTCTTTCTAAGTATCTGCAGAGTATTTGCTTTTTCCCCGTTCCTTTAAAATCATCGCTCAGGTCACCACATCAGAGATTGAGTTGATTCTTTTGCTATTCCTGGGTAGTAGCTCTCCAAACCTACTGAGATGTAAACATTCAGGCTGCCAGCTGCTTTTAACCTGCTTCTTTCTGTTGAGAGACTGGGGTTCACCATCCCACCCTATCACCTCTCCCCATGTGCCTGTTGATTCCCAAAGGACAGAATGAGCACGTGAAGTCTGCTGAAGTCTGCTTTCGCTAGAGACGAGACCCAACCAACCTCCAGGCTGTCCCGCGAGCCCTCTGAAACGCCACATCACCAGGGTGTACAAATCCACAACCCACCTTGAAGACCAGGTGGCACCACCTGCTGGAGCTGGCCAAAGATGCTCCTGCGACAAAGGGACGACGCTCACCAACCAGACAGGCAGTGGCTGTGCCCATGGCACAGCCCAGCCCTGCCCAGCCCAACCTCTTGGAAGCCCACCTGACTTTGGAAAGTGCCCCCCAGGTACTTGTGGGGCTGCAGGCATGTCCATGGCAGGAGCTGAAAGACAGGCGGCGTGCGTCTGGCATCCCAATGGCTGCGAGTGCTCCTGGGGTGGGGTGGCTTCACCTTCAGTTCTTCCAGGCTACGCGTCCTGCATGTGGCAGTCCTCAGCATCGGGGGGGATGGAAATACAGAACCAAGAGCAATCAATCATACACAGAGGAAGTTTTCTCCTCCGGGGACTGAACATCACCCGGCAGCAGCTCGGATCTCCCTGAGCAGAGGGCTTCTTACAGGCAGGGCTAGCAGGAGCCAGAGCCTAGTGCCCAAGCCAGACTGCACCCCAAACTCACATGGAAGCCCAGCTGCCCCCATCTCCAGCCCTGTAAACCTCAGCTGTTCAACAAAGGCAGTGGACAAAGGTCCCCAGGCTCGGCTCTCTCCACCGCATGACCTGGACGTACTCCCAGGAACAAGGAAAAGCAGGCACAAGCTGAGAAAGCGCCTTTGTAGGAGCCTTTGAGGGGCTCTTCCTTCCTCTGGTGGGGGCAAAACACACAGAAGAAGGTCTTTCAATCACATTCGCTATGGCTTTCTACCACCTCCATCATGCGGGGGTGAGCCCAAGCCTGCCCTCCTCGCATGCGGCTGCTGTCCTGGGTCGCCAGCGGCAGGGCGGGGGGGCCCAACCCCGCCCCCCGCAAA
>NW_010528571.1:13878-17987 GCF_000687285.1 Phaethon lepturus | reverse complement strand
CATGCTTGACACGGGGAAGAGAGACACAATCAGCAAGGGAGACGTCAGGGGCTGGGGTCCAAAACCATTTATTGAAATGGAACGGACAGGAAGTTCACATGAAACCAAAGCTGGACATGCAGAGGGAGGGACGATGCCTCGTTAGATTTCTTAAAGGGTTGCCGTATTTCTGATCATTTGAACAGCCTCTTTGTCATAGGATGCTACTTTGGGAAGGTAAGAGGCTTTTTTTTCCCCTCCACTGGAGTGGCATAAAAATAAATGTCAACTCATATTATATGCATACATATGGGGTGTATTTATTTTCTGTGGGAAAATATCACTCTACCAGTACTTAAAATTAAGTTTCATTATACTTATTTTATCTTTTTTTTTTGTACGGTAAACCTGAAGTCATCTCCTTAGGCTAGGCAGCTCCATTACTTACCTGTAATTTTTTTAGGCACAGATGCAAGATATGGCTCATACGCCAGCCTACTCCTGCTGTTTGAGAATGATCCCCGCTGCCTGTTCAGGTACTTCAGACCCCATCACCCAGGAGAAAAGCTGCTTGTTGGCCAACCTGGGCACATCATGTACAGAACAGCAAAACCCAGGGCATTCGCTACAGGAGGTCTAATCTGGATCCTAACGAATGGGAACACCTGGGACACAGGGAAACCTGGCAGTGGGGAAGGACCAGTGCAACACAAGAACACAAGTCAGGGTTCACTTTCTTTATAAAACAGGCGATATCCGTACAAAGTGGCCACAGCTGCAGGTGCCTGGCTGGGATGGCAGGAGATTTAATACTACAAGTGAAAACCTTTAAACCTTTCCTGTCTCTCTCTCTTTTTTTTTTTTTTTTGGACACACGAGTCTTGCATCTGTGTCAGTTCATGCATGCAACTGCAAAGCTTTGGTGAAGCTGGAGGGTGTTAGCTATCAGAAACCTACCCATCCTTTGGGGCAAAGGCTGCCTTGCACAGACACTGTTGGGGACTGCCGAACCATGGGAGCCAAGAGACAGCCATGGAAGCAGCCTGGGTTTCTAAAAGCCTGGCAAAACACACCAAAAATGCACTCTGTTAAAGGCAGAACTGCAAAGACTGCTGCGATGGAGAGCTCGCTCCCTGGCTTCTTGGCAAAGTGTGGGATTTGCCACACAAACGTCCCACCTGCAACACAGCTGGCTGGCGATAGACAGCAATCCTTTTTTTCCTTTCCAGAGCCACAGCTAGTCTCCAGATGCCATGTAAAAGACAGCAGCAACCATAAAAGGCCCAAACATTATGAAGTTTGACTCTCAGTAAGATATGCAGGCAGGATGGGCAGACACTCACCCTGCCCAAGAAACAAGAGCAAGGAGGTTGGGAGGTGGGATGAGAGACAGCAAGTGACAGATGTGCTCCGAGATCTGAGATCTGCCGACTGAGCGAGACCCACACAACTCTTGGACACCATGAGATAAAGACGAGGCTGCACATGCCGGCTGACCTGCACAGCAGCCCGGCTCGCTCCCGTGCCCTGGGGAAACCTGCTCTCCAGCCCCACTGCCAGGCACTGCCCTCCCTAGGCCAGGGACACCTCTGCGGGACTGGCACACGGAGCCGCAGCAGAGGCAGGATTGTGAGAAGTTAATAGAAAAATAAGATTTTAAAAAAAAAAAAAAAAAAGGCAAAAAACCACAATGAGCCAAAGCAACCCACACCACGAGCAACGGCAGGACACCTGTGGCAGGGGAAGGTTTGTAACCCGCAACTTGAAGGCAGTTCTGCCCCAGGGAATAGTCCTGCTCTGTCCATTCCAGCCTTTCTCTCTTAGAGACAGAAGTCGCTGCTGGAGGTGTGAGGGTGATCTGGTAGCGTTTCTGCTCGTGGGTGCGGCTGGCAGGGGGGAGCCGGGCTCCCCCCCAGCACCGGGTGGTCTCTGAGGAGTCCCATGGGCGCGCTGGGCAAAACACAGCTGCTTTTGGGCTAGGAGAAGAGAGAGAAAACAGAGCATTGAGGCATTTTACTAGCACTGATTGGGCTGGTGCCCAGAGGAGGCTGGCAGGAGCTGGAGCAGGTCTGCTCCTGCCCTACCACCCCCGGTGGCACAGGGGCTTAGTAGCGACCCCATACACATCCCCCCACCTTCCCCCAGGTCCTCCCTCGCAAATGCCAACCTGTCGCTTCATTGACAAGAGGCTGAAAGCACAGAGAGGGCAAGTGCATCCAACCTCCTCAGCTGGCACTGACCTTCACCTACTGACCTGCTAACTGAGCTTTGCGGAGTCTGGCCAGCTATCACAGCCCTGCAGCTCACTCGTGAAACCCATCGGTAAACCATGGGCACCCGGACTGCACCTGAAGCAAGCACCTGGGTCTTGCACCCTTGCTGCACTCCTCCTGGCAAGCCAAAAACATGCCAGCCACATGAGGTGGCCACCAAGTCTACCGATGTATCAGGACTGTGCTTCACTGGTCCTAAAGACCCTAAAGCCCTAGGCAGGACCAGAGTCAAGCTCTTGAGCAGCGCTAGAAGGTGCTTGGCGTATATAGAGTTAGAAGAGATGGAAAATGGGAAGACCCAAGGTGCATGGTATGGGCTTCAGGAAGAAGCAGAAGATGCTATGACAGCATCCAATGGCCCCGGAGGCTAAAAGAGATCCCTGTGAGACACCAGGGCACCCTTCTAGTAGCAGAAGATGTCTGGCAGCAAGGAACAAGCTACTGAGGGGACAGTACTTGCCAAGGCAGAGCTGGGTAAGCAGGGAGGCAGGACAGACTCACCCTTGGCATCTCACCCTGCCTGGTGGTGCCACAGGGTGGGTAAGCATCAGGCTGCTTCAGGATCTAGACCAGCTCTCCACACTATCAGCCCCAGCCCAGAAAGCTCATGGCCCTTACAGACACGCATGACATCTGCATCAGGGAGAGGGCCAGGCAACTTTCACTCCCTATGCCCTCCCCGAGCAGCTCTGGTTTGGGCTGTTGGCCCCAATCCCAGGGGAGTCACTGGCAAAAACAGCCCGAGAGGGCACCAGGACACTCGGATCCAGTGCTGCAGACCTCACCCTGCAATGCTGGATGGCTAGCAGCAGCCAGACGGGCTCTTGATAGGGCTTATGCACAAGCCACGAGACCCTTCCACAAGGGAAAGAACCTACGATACAGCAGATCTTCACCTGACATGTGCTTTGTACCACCCATCAAAGCTTACCAGTGCATGGCTGGAATTACCCCCTGTACAGAAATGGCAATTAAATAAACCGTGTGGCAATCAGATGTGGAGACAGCCACCTTCAAAAGCGAAGAACCCACACTCTGCTCTTTTGCTCTTCAGCTCTTGGTGCAAAGAAAAGCCCCTAAAGGCTTCCTTTCTGGCCATGCACCAGCTACAGCAAGGCAATTCCTGTCTACTAACCAGGCAGCATGCGCCTCCCTGTGCTGAGAGCCCCAGAAATCGCAGCACAGAAAACACCGAGCGCAAAGAGCAGAGGAAGGCCCTTACCCTGTCCCTGCTCTCCTGGCTCAGCCCGGAGGCGTACGTCCCATAGGAGTTCACGGGAGGCTCCAGCGGGCTGCCGATGCTCCCGAAGCACTCTGCAGACGAGCTCGGAAAAGGGTGCTGGGGCACGGAGGGAGCAAGGCTCGGCTGCTTCTTGGGAATAAGCTGGTATGAGGAGGTGGGGAAAAACCCCGAGTATGGAGCCATGTCTTCCTGGGAGCCCCCGCTGCCCTCAGTTTCCATGCTGCATAATCCGTTCAGGCTGAAGTGTATGGCCGGCGTGCCAGGCCCTGGACTCAAGCATCCCTGGTGCTGAGAGAACAAGTCTTGGCTGATGCCATAAAAACCAGGCTGAGCTGGGGACCCGAGGAGTGGGCAAACATAGTCCTGCCATGGGCTGGAGCTGCTGCTGGTAAGGAGGTGTGGAGCGGAGTCGGGGCTGTGGCCACACAACCCATTCATCGGCAAGTGACGGTCTTTCGGCTGGTTGGGTGGTCCCATGCGGCCCTGGCACTGGCTGGGCAGGGATAAGGACCGGCGAGCATCCTGGGTGGGATGCACGGCTGGGAAGTCACCCTCCAGCTGCCGAGCCCTGGGTGCCTCCGGCGGGCAGGGGGCTCCCGGGGATGCGCCGTGCA
>NW_010528571.1:4224-13753 GCF_000687285.1 Phaethon lepturus | reverse complement strand
TGTTCCCACAGCGGAGCAGGGGGCTGGCCGGGGGCCATGCCAGGCTGCAGCACATTCTGGGGCAGGTACTGCGAGTCCTGGGCCTCCACGTGGGCCTGGTACGTAGCAGTGCCTCCACATGGGCTTGGGGACGTGCCTGGCAGGGGACAGACCTGTTGTCCTCCCTCGTGCTTGCTCACCAGCGTGGTGTGGATGTAGGATAGAATATCGTTGCTGGCAAGGCAGTCGTTCAGGGATGGGGTGTGGTCGGGGTCCATATTGACCATCACCCTTTTCTCATCCAGCAGCAGGAGCTCCAGGTCTTCAGCATTCAACCCCAGGCCCTCCAGTGCACTGAACAGCTCACTGTTGGAACAGCTCTCATCACTTTTAATTGAGAGTGAGTCCAGGGTGGCCAAGAGAGGGTCCTCCTGCTGCAAATCCACCAGCTCCTCTTTGAGATTGCCCCCGCCTGAAGAAGCTGGAGCAGCGCCCATACGCCAGGCATCTCCTCCTGAATCCAGCAAGGACACATCCTCAAGGTGGTCCACGAAACTGCTGCTGAAGGAGCGGTTAGGTGTGGGAGCTGGGTGGGAGGCGTACACCGCCTTGTCCTGCTGCATCACAGCGCCCAGCAGAGAACTGGGGTCAACACCATCCTTCTGGGAGCGCCCTCCATGGCTGTGGGAGGTCTTCTTGGACTTGCTGGTTTTCCCTTTGCTCTGGAAAGGGTCAGGGAAGCCTGGGATAGGGTAAGCGCTCTGGTATAAGAGCGCTTCTCCTGTAGCAAAGGTAAAGGGAAGATGCATGGACCGTTTCCGAAGGTGCTCTCCTCCTTCTTCATCTCTGCAGGGCAGGAAGAAGAGACCAGGGCTTATATATGCACAAACACACGCCATGAACGGCTTCTGCAATGAGTAATTGTGATTCCTGCAAGCCAAAGCCCCTTTGCTATGACCACCATCCACGTACCGAACAAAACCACACTAATATACATTTATGTATGCTTTTACGTGCAAATACACAGACGCATACATATTTTTATATATATGTATATATATACACACATACAAACATGTATCTGTAGCCTAACCAAGCAGATATTTGAAATGCAAAGGGTAACACAGCTCTGCCAGACAGGAGTCACACCTTTGCCCTGCTCATCTATGCTGCAGCCCCACGTTGGGCCGCTGCCATTTTTTTTTTGAGGTCCTTGCTGCTCCTGCACCTGCCTGTCCCTACAGCTGCTGGAGAGCAGCCACCAGTCTCCCCAGGCTAAGTCTGGAGCGGTGCCCAGGACACTGGGGCAGGGATGTGAGGTGCAGGGCACTGCTCAGCACTCTCTCATACTTGCAGGGTGGCCTTGCAGAGGGGGATGTGGCTGAACAGCATCAAAGCACAGTATCCTACGGCTGCTCCTTTAAAATGCACAAGAAGCAACGACAAATCGAACACCCTGCTCTGCTTGGGGCGTCCCAGAGCCCACACCGATGGAAGAAGCCAGCCTGTCCCCATCCCAGCCAGGGCTGGGCCAGCCGGCACTCACACGAGGGGTCTCTGCGTGACAATGATGTACTCGGGCTTGCCGTTCTTGTAGACCAGACGCGCGTTGGCCTGCACCCACTTCCAGCGGTTCTCCTTCGTCAGCAGGCGGAAGACTGTCAGGCCGCTCTCGCCCGTCTTCATCACTGCCGAGAGGAGGAAGCACGCTTGTCGAGGGCTGTCAGCATGGCACTGGAGGCAGGGCTGCCCCCAGCGACGCATGGGGAAAGAGCCGCCAGGCTCCACACGGCAGCCAGCGGAGCTGCCCATAGCCCAGCCCACTCCTCAGCCTCAGGGGTGGGCACGACTCCACCCCAAGCTCCCTGCAGTGACAAGAGCATCAGAGGAAGGCATAAAGCAAAGCATCCTATGGGGAAAGAGCCGCCAGGCTCCACACGGCAGCCAGCGGAGCTGCCCATAGCCCAGCCCACTCCTCAGCCTCAGGGGTGGGCACGAGGGACCACGGGAAGAGACTCTCACTCCTGACATGGTTTTCAGCACAGTACAGCATGTCGGCAGCGTGGACGAACTGGTAGCCGGTGCCACACATCCGCAGCTCCGCCTCGGTGTAGCCCAAAACGATCTTCCCCCTGCGGGAGATGGAGAACGGACCCAGCTCAGAGACGAGCCGGGGTGGGACATCACCCAGGCAGGGTATGGACTGGCAAGCTGGAAGCCCGCAGCATCGCCCCTCAGATCGGCTCTGCCGCTTACTTGGCATCGCAGGCCAAGGGGGTGAAGTCCAGCTTGTGCTTTGTCCTGAAGATCATGTTCTTGGTTCGGATCTGCAGGATGGACGGGGGCTGCAAGGGGGTGGAGATAGCGAAGAGAGCGAGCTGGGGTGGCAGTGCAGACCCGTCTTCAGACCTTTTGTTCTGCCCATGAAGGAATTTCAGCCTGCCTTGCAGGTTTAAAGCCTGGGAAGAGAAGAAAAGCTCAGTGTCACACAGAAAACTGGGTGGAGAGAGACGAGAGGGAAGAGAGCTGCACGGAAAGCAAGCCACATCGCTGCAGAGTCGATGCAAATAATCCCTTGCGACTTGTCCCTTGCGACTCCAGTGCTCCCCACTAAAATAAGACGGAGGATCAAAGTGACGCTACGCCGAGCTCCCCGTGGCAGCAGCCCACTGCCGGCCCGGGGCTCGGACGCACAGCGGCTTGCAGGACCGAGCACAGGCTGCAGTTGCATCAGGGCATCGCGCAATGCACAGGCTGCTGCATTTTAACCGAGCTACATCACAGCCCCATCAGGGATCACAGTATTGCTTCTAAACAAGGGACAGCCAGGAATCTTTCTTTGTATTGAGTTTCCAGACTAAAGCGGGATGAGAGGGAGAAACAGAGTCCTTAGAGCTGTGGTTCCGAAGGCAAGAACCCCATTAACTTGCAGCAGAGCAGAGGAGGGATGAACATCACCTACTTGGTCTTAAGAGACGCCTTTAACACAAAAACCTGGGAAAATATGTGGAAGAAAAGCACTTCTGTTCAAGATTGAGCATCTCTGAGAAGAGAGGAACAAAACTCACACAGAGAGGTTGTAGGTACAGACCAAACCTATGAAAAATAGCAGAAATAGCTCCTTGTTGAGACAGGCAGGTGCCGCACGTGGCAGAAAGGAGTGCCGGGTCTTTCAAGGCCAACTTTTATGCTCCAGCAGTGGCACGGACCCCTCGGGGTGAGCCTGCACCCTCCTGCTGTGGAGGTTGCAGTGCAGGTCTGTACTCACGAGGAAGCCGGAGGAATTATCCAGGAGGCAGCGAAAGCGGCACACGAAGCTCCTTTCCAGAAAGGAGGAGTTTTCTGGGGGCAGCTGATCTGGCTTGTAGGTGACAGCAGAAGAGCTGAGACTCTTCCCTCCTGTAGGAGAGAGGGACTGAAAGAGGAGCAAGCAAGGGTCTCCAGCGAGGGCTGGAGGTCCCCAGCATCAGGGACTGCGGCAGTTTGCAGAGGACAGCAACAGAAATGCAGGGAAAGCCACGATGTTTGGATGAAGCCATGGCTTGAGCCACAAGGACGCAAGCCCCCTGCAAGCTGGGCTCCCCGGCACACGTGGGGAGCTACACATCTCGTGCCAACCAGGACGCCTGGCTCCCAGCCTGTGTTTACCTTCCGCAGAAGGCTCACCCTCGGGAGCGTGGGGTGGGTTGAGCGCCCAGCGGAGGTTGCGCCTGAATTCCTCCTGGTCCTCGGTGTGGATCAGCTCAAAGACGCTCTGGTGCATGACATCTGTCTAGAGAAGAAAAGTAACGCGTGAGCTCTGTGGCCTGCCCCCAGGTGACAGTTTTCACATCCCACCTGGAAACAGCCTGTCATAACCCCAGCTGACCATATCTCACCCCATTTCCCTGGTGCTCCACTAGGTCCCTGGCTGACTGAGGGACACCTTCCACCAGAGCTGATGCTGGTGGGAACAGACAGCACATCTAGCTCTAAGGACCCCTTGCCCATGTTGGGCCAGACCTCCCCTCCCCATCCTAAAGAACCACTAGCATCAGCAATACAGCTCCGCTCTGACACGCTTGTCCCTGTAACACGGTGTCCTTCAAAATCCTACCGCTGACTTATGGGATGAGACGAAAACGTGAATTTGGGAACAAAACAGCAGCAAAGCCACCCCATTCCTACACTGTTCCCAAGAGAACAAGGCACCTGCTCCGGGACTTGCTCCCTCTGCCCAGCTGGGCAGTCCTCATCTACTCCAGATGTTGGGGAAAGCCAGCTGTGTGGGAGCAACAGCAAACCACAGTAACTGAAGGACTGTAGGCAAGTCCCACTTCCCCGTAAATCTGACCTACTGCCTTCCAGGTTACCCAGGTGCCCAGATAACCTCAAAGCATTGGAGCCTTATGGGATTTACCAGGGGTCACCCAGGGAAGCGGGTGCCCAAAGGCAAACTGGGCAGGGAACCCCAGATGTCTCACCATGGCATTACACAACAGGGCCATGAACCTCATAGCCTGTCAACATGGCTGGTGGAAAGCATCTGTGGGCTAGCGGAGTTGTGTTGATACCTCCCAGTGACCACATCTGGCAACATGGGGTCCAAATTCACAACACCAAGGAAAAGGCCCATGCAGCCCCCCCAGACCCTATGGTCTCTGCAAAGCTTCCTCTCTGCAGGGAACTTGGGGCTATTCACCACCACCACGGAAAAACCCAGACTGCAAACCCACCACAGCGACCCTGAGGTGTCCCACCAACCTGATGAAACCCCAGATAGTCCTGAATTGTATGCGAGGAGTAAAATATCAGTCCTTCCGATGTCACCACCAGCACGAAGCCGTTGAGCGCCTAGGAGCGAGAGGAGATCAGCAGGTACGTGCCATGTTCACCTCACTCTTTTCTAGCAGGGCAGCAAGTTCCATCCTGCTCAGACAATGGTCACCCGAGCCCTGGCTGGTCCCAGCAAGCAGGCAGCTGAGCCGCTGCCCCACCAAGAGGAAGGTGCAGGGCAGGAGACAAAGCACAGGAAGCCTGTCCCAATGGCACCTCAGTGCGGTTAACAGCGGGTGCTGCCCTGGCTCTCACCAAATCCCCCAATGCACTGTTCAAGTGGTTTCTTGGTTCCAAACCCTTGTGCAGGATGGGAACAGCACCAGAGACCTCCATCCTTGCAATTGCCTCTTTGCACGTACCTCGTCACGGTGCCGGAGCGCATGCACCTAAACCACGGGTTTTCGCAGACCTGATGAGTCTGCTTTGCCTGGCAGAGGTCAAGGCCTGCAGCTCATTCTCAGATTATCCTCTGCTCTGCCTCGCTTGGGCAAACTCCACTAAAGGCTGGACAGAGAAAAATGGGGACCAACGCTGGCAGAGCTATGCTCACTGAGAAAACAGACAATACCTTCTACTGGGTTTCTTTGAGGTCACTTAGCTCTTCCGTACAGCTGCCTGAGCATATCCTAATCCAAACTGATGGAAAACTTTGCTTTCATCCCAGGAGCATTTGCTCAGACTCAGATTTGGACATTTATACTCATCCTATGCGAAGAGCAAATACAAATCTCAGAACAGCTTGCAGAACGAAACTGGACGCCATCAGGAACTGGTCCATTCTGGTATTCTGGTGGAAACAAGCCTTTCCGACAACCTTGAATCAAAAGAGCGTTTCATGTCGGCTGCATTAATGCTGACCTGCGTCTACCTGGGCGGCTCTGCTCATGTAGCTCCCATCCTCCCCGCAGCCTGGGAGGGTCTCAGCAGCCATGTGCGGCTTAGGACAGCATGAGCCTGGAAAAGTGGGGGTTGCTCCGTGGAGAGCAAACCTGCCGCAGATCACCGCATGCTGCCGGCGTTGGCTGAGCGCTCCCTGCTGCTGCTTGGCCCATGTGGATGGGGCTACGCCTGCAGGTTTGGGAGAAACCCAGCCAGCTCCCGGCCTCGTTCACGTCCCTCCTGTTCTCCCCAGTTGCCAGAGGAGAGGCCTGGAGAAGGACTGTGGTGTGCCCGTGCGGGCTGCCGACAGGCGAGGAACAAGGGACCAGCCTAGAGGTGTTGTCCCCACTGCCTGCTCCCTCCTCCTGCCCTTGCTTGCCCTGAGGTCGAGGTGGCCAACCCAAGGCTGCAAAGAGCTTTCACCAGTGAAAACAGAAAGGCTGAAAGCTAAAGCATAAGAGTTTGGTTCTTGAAGCTGTAACGAAAAGGTCCGGTTTCTGGAAAGCCATTTTCTTCCAAAAACAGGAGGACACACCGAATCTGGTCCCTGGATTTGGGTGAAAACTGCAGAATCACTGGTTGACCTCAGAGTACTTTTTCTTTTTGGCAAATAAATGATTAACCCAAACACGTACCCAGCGACAACCTGCTGCAAGGCACTCATCCGACCTGCACAGCACCATCCTTCCAAAGCACCACATGGCAGCGAAAGGACCAAGCACCGGTGCTCGTGGGCTAAAGGGCATCTGCAGCCACCCATGCCTGGGATGCACTCGTTAGCCACCAGACACTCCCACCCACGCTCCTCTTCCTCTGGAGCTCTCCCTCTGCGTGGTGTACGGATTTACACACCGCAAACACCCCAACCCGGAGCACATGCTCGTTCATGCATGCCCTCCACCTCAACGCTGGCCTCTGTTGTCACAAAATAAACACTCAAGCTGCTTCGCCCATGCAAGCTCGAAGCACTAAGCCCTCCCCACAGAAAACAGCAAATGCAGCCATCAATCTGAAGTTTCTGATGTATTTTTAATGCTACACAACTTACGTATTTTACAGTTCACTTGCCCTTCCATCCTCTCCTCAGGACTGCAAAGTCAACATCCAAGGGAGCATTGCGCTCCCAGGCAGGAATGGGCTGAGCTGATCGGAGCCTCCGTCTTCCTCAGAGGGGCTTATTCCTACCAGCTTAACAAATTTAGGAGGTGATCGGTGTTTTCTCTGAGTCGGCAGCCCCAGAGCTTGCAGGACAGGACCCAGGAGAAAGGACCAGGGTGCTGGCTGATGGTGTCCTTTGCACCTGGAGATCCATGAATAAGAAGGTGCAGAGGAGCTTCCCTACCAGTTTGGGAGTGCAGCTGCTGTCCCAGGAGCCCTGGCTTTTCATCCCTGCTCCCAGGCACCAGGCAGGAGCTGATGTGTGCGAAAGCACGGCTAATACAGGCACCAGCAGGATCCGGAGGAGCACCCCAAAGCGCTCCTAAGCGCGGCAGGCACTGCGCCAGCCTTTGCCGACCGTGGGGGAGAGCCCCGGTGGCGCAGAGCCCGGTGCTTTGAAGACCATGTCGTCACCTTGCCAGGGCTGGGAGCAAGCCCACAGGAGTCTCCCCCTGACCCCGAGTGGTAGACGTCACTCTGTGACTCAGTTTCCCCAGTTCTGAAACAAACCCTATAGACTAAACACCTATAGCAAACACTTTCAAGCCCATGGTGCTCCCTAAGAGCAAAGGTCATGAAAACACAAGAAAATCATCGGTTTAGCTCTCCAGAAGCTGAACAGCTTTCAGAGATGTGACAGCACCATCCGGCCATCCCTCCCTTAGGGCAACGGGTCCCCGGCAGGGACACTCCTGCCAGCTCCAAGCAGGACCCCGCTAGAAGGCAGGGCTCCTCCTGAAGCATGGACCTCCTCAGAAGCCCTATGGCTGTCCAGAGCCAAAACCATCCTGTACCACCAACCTGGCTGCAGGCAGGGAAGCCACAGTAGCCAGCCCTGGCCTGTTTCCCCCACTTCATAAAGTATAGACATCAGGACTAATTGGGGTCTAGCATGTAGCCTCAGCCAAGTCCAGCTATTGTTGCTGCCAACTCCTGTTTCATTGTCCAGGTCGGTTTCTCCCCCCTCTCCTTCCCTTTATTCTGGGCACAAATGCTCTCTATTTACTGGGGTTGATCCAGTGTGTGGGAATCTGCTGCAGAGGTTAATTAGTGCTGCCAAACGCACTTTAACCCTTTGAGCAGCTTCAGAGTCATTGCTCTGCCACGGCAGGAGCAAGCAACGTCTTGCAGCACTCTGTCCTTCCCTAACTGCACTGACCAGCAGGCAGATTTGATACCCTGCAGCCAGCGACATGTACCTGCACCGCTGTGCACCTGGGCAGAGGTGGTCCACCCAGTTCTCAGCCTTGCTGAGGCCTTTCACGCTTAACCTCAGTTTAAGATACCATCTTCTGCTGAGATTGCTGCAGTACAGAGCCTTGGTGGAAAAGGACAGACCAAAAAAGTAAGGCTGGAAAATTAGAGGAGGGAAAGGGGAGAACCAGGGTGGACCACAAGATGAGACAAAGGAAGTTTGGATGTCCAAGGTGACAGACCGGGTGGAAGAGGTTTTATAAACACGTAGGAGCATTTCCTTGGGGCACAGAGGCAGGTCTTGAGCCCCTGCCGCGTCCAGCATCATGCAGATGGACCCCTGCGAGAGCCAAACCTAAACCCAGAGCTTTTAACACCCAGCTTGGTACCTCTGAAAGAATGGCATCAAACTCTGGGAGGAGTTAAGGAGCAGGACATCAATCCCCAGCAAGCCCTGCTGAGCACGGTTTTGTTATAGCCACAGTGGAAAACCCTCAGGTTTTTGGTTATTAACCAGCCTGGCTTTAGCATTTCTCTCACTAGGGACTGAGACCCTGGCTCCCCAGCCCTCAGGCAGGACAGCAACTACACTTACTGCCGAGAGAGCTTTTGGATGGGAGCTGGGGCTGACCACCCCGCTCCGGACGACAGCGCCGCTGCCTGTGCCTGGGTGCCAGGCGCGGAGGCGAGACCTGCGTCCTCGCAGGACCCCGCGCTGCCGGAGCCTGAGCTCTTGCTATTCACTGCGCCCGGTCTGTAGACAGGAGGTCACCTCCTGGCGTCTCCGAATAAGCCGTGGAAGCAGCAGGCTCAGCCCAACCGTGCTGCAGCATCACCAAAGGAACCAACTATAGGCCTCTCGCAGAGCTCCTGGGATACATCCACGAGCCCTGCGTATATGGGCTGAGCATATGGCCCATCAGCACCTACCTATGTGCTCGGTGTCATGCATCACTGCCTGAAAAATCAGGGAAGACTTCCACCACGTTTTCCTCCCTGTTTTCACCAGTGTTTGGACAACAACCCCGAGCTGGGACCGGGGTGCCCATGTTGAGAACCGCACTCAAAACGTCTTGCTCTGCTTGGGTCCCGTGTCACACCTATGGCCCGTTTACACACCAGGGCAGAGAAGTGGAAGAGCTGAATCTCCGTACTCAGAAATTCAGTGCCGCTCCCACCAAGATGGGGCGTTTCTTACACACAGACAATTAACAGATGGCAATTTTCTCCAGGAAGGATGGGAAAAGGAAGGGAAAAGCAACACATTTTCTGCCCCAGGGACCTGAAGAGGTCTTAAATCTCTGCTCAGTCAGGAGCACTATGAGCTACACCACATGAAATCGCTGCTTTGCCAAAACATCCTGCAATCAGTAACAGAACAGCCGGCTCTTTGGGTAAAATTCAAAGGAGCTGAAAAGGGGACAAGAGGAAAATCCCTTGGAGGCGTCTGCCAGGGAGAGGTGGCCGGGGAGGAGCACTAACCTGTAGTAGCAGCTCGCCC
>NW_010528571.1:355-4193 GCF_000687285.1 Phaethon lepturus | reverse complement strand
CCCCCTCCGGTCCGGCTGCCGAGCCTGGAGCTGGTCCGTTGCCGCGGTCTCCATCCCCCTCCGCTTCTTTGGCACCGCGGTTCTTTAGAGCGGCTGCACGAAGCAAAGGGAAGGGACTTCAGCGCCGCGTAACGCACGCAAGCCACCACCGCGAACATCCGAAACGTGGAGCTGGCTGCACAGCGGGACAGCGCTGTGCCAGGGGAAGCTGCGATGTAGTCAGCCCTTTGCTTCGCCCCCCACAGGAGCTGATTTTGACAGGACACTTCCCCCCCACCAGACCTTTAATAACCTACAAGTGAAGAGCAGTTAAGGCCAGGGACCATTAAAGCAGTCAGGCGTCGGCAGAATACCCACGGTCCTGCGTCGACCAGCAGTTACCTGCAACCAGGAGCACAAAAGGGCACGAGAGCTCACCGGCTGGAAATCTCTCTTATCATTTAGCAACAGCAACCACGGGGGTCCCCAGTCCCGACCCGGAGCCAATGCCTTGCACCATCCCTCGCAAGCACCCCGCTGCCTCTCGGCCTGCGGCAGCAGCTCTGCCCTCGCTGGGGGAGTCGCTGCACCCCGCGTTTCTTTGCAATGCTGAACGAGAAGGGGTCGGCTCGTGCCTGCCCCGACGCCGCAGAGGACAGCCGACCTACAGCAGCAGCAGCCGGCCCTACGCGAAAGGCGTCGCGGCAATCCCCTCTCTTCCAGGATCAGGACCGTGCCATTTTGAAGGCTACAGGCAGCCCAGTCAATGATATCTCGTTACAGTTCAGCAACGTAACGGGTTTAGTCAATCAAATTAAGGCAAGCCACAGCTCACAGTGGGAGAAAAACAACAGGGAAAAACGCACACATGGAGGCAAAGACAGACACCCGAGATCGCAGGCAACCTGGTAGCGATCGATGCACAATAAGTACGGGTGAGGAAATCCGCCACTCAGCTTAACTAAAAGATAGGCCTGTGAGTTTTGTACCGTGCTCCTCAAGAGAACAAATCCCGGGGATATTTTAGGGTGGATAGTATTTAAAGAGCAAGCTGACAACCAGCCGGTGCACGGCAGGCCTGTCCAGGAGACGCAGAGAATGCAGCAAAGCCGGGAAGCTTCCTGCACGCACGGCGAGGACAGAAGAAGGCATCTGGCCACCGAAAAACCAGCTGCTCCCGCTGGTACTTGGGAAGAAGGGTGTGAGGCACCAGCAGCAGTGACCACTGCAGCCTGCCCTTGCTCCTGCTCGGAGAGAGCAAAAGCTCTTCTGAATTTGCCTTTCCCAGCTCCTGTGCCGCGCGTGCCAAGGAGCTGCCATGCTCGGACGCGACAGGAGAATCAAGTGGACCCTGGAAGTAATTTAACGCCCCATAAAGCTGTCAGCAGGAGCAAAGCCACGAGCCAACACAGAGCATTAAGTCAGAAGGCACCAGCCACCAGTGCATAAATGAAACCAGGCTCTGCAGCGCTCGGCTTGCCTTGTGCTTTGCCAAAGCAGCTGCTGAAACTCAGCTCCTCCATCTGCCTGGAGCAGATCTTGAAGGACCCCAGCACCTGCGTGCAGAAGCTCATGGGTGAGCAGCTTCCCAGCCGCTGCGAAAGATGGATGCTCCAGATGCATCTCTGAGCCTTCCATGACCAGAGCTAAACCCAGCAGTGCTCGTGTTCACAGGGCAGCCACGAGCTGAGGGGCTGGTTCGGTCTCCAAAGTGGAGTCTCCCCACATCTGTCAGCATCTCTCTACTGGGATAGGCAAGCACATAGCAAAGGTATGCCGTCCCCTTCAGACCTGCTCTCTTCCACTGCCAGGGTTCCCTTTCCAGCTCAAAGTCACCCGCAGCCTCCATGGGCGTTTGCTGGGCGCTGGCTCGCAGATAGGTGGGAGCAAGGAAGGATGCTGTGGTCTGCAGGGCCTGACTGGTACGCACAGAATCACCGAATCACTAAGGTTGGAAAAGACCTTTAAGATCATCAAGTCCAACCATCAACCCAACACCACCATGCCCACTAAACCACGTTCCAAAGTGCCACATCCACATGTTTGTTGAACAACTCCACTGATGGTCACTCCACCACCTCCCTGGGCAGCCTGTGCCAATGCTTGACCACTCTTCTCGGTAAAGAAATTTCTCCTAATACCCAGTCTAAACCTCCCCTACCGCAACTTGAGGCCATTTCCTCTCATTCTATTGCTGGTTACTTGGGAGAAGAGACCAACACCCACCTCGCCACAACCCCCTTTCAGGTAGTTGTAAAGAGCGATGAGGTCTCCCCTCAGCCTCCCCTTCTCCAGACTGAACAACCCCAGTTCCCTCAACCACTTCTCATCAGACTTGTTCTCCAGACGCCTCACCAGCTTTGCTGCCCTTCTCTGGACACGCTCCAGCAACTCAATGAACACAAGGCTTTGGGGACAAAATACACTTCCACCAGATCCAAGACCATCCCAAAGATCAACTCTGCTCCACAACCAAACGCAAAGCATGTCCTGGTTGTAATACTACTTTTAATCAAAAGAATTAAAACGGATACGGCAGCAAAACCCCCGCTTCAGGGAGGTCTGTGAAATTCCCCTTGGGCTCAGCCTGCCCAGAGGATTTCAGGAGCCGATTTGAACACCAAGGGGCCAACAACCGGGGATTAAGTTTATGGCACGTGTTTGTCCAACAGTGGGTCGGTTCTGAGCGTGCTGGGGCGGACACGCACACGCTGCCATGTCCCAAGTGCTCCTCCACCCCGAATGTCACTGCCCGGGGACCGTCCGGGGTCCCCTGCCTGGGTGGGAGCCCGACAAGCTGCGCACAGCCCCGGGCAGGCGCAGGCCATCGGGCAGAGCAGGCACGGCGGGCGCCGCTCCCCCGCAGGGGCGGGGGGGGTCGGGCAGCCCCCTTCCAGCCACTCGCTCTTCTGATCCCTGGGAGCAAAACGTAGGAGCTATGAATTATTAAAGGTCTTATTAAAGAC
This sequence comes from Phaethon lepturus, assembly GCF_000687285.1. Lineage (NCBI taxonomy): Eukaryota > Metazoa > Chordata > Aves > Phaethontiformes > Phaethontidae > Phaethon > Phaethon lepturus. Next base: position 1,248 of record NW_010528571.1, on the reverse strand, counting down.
CTTTATTATTAAAAGACCTTAATTATTAAAGCCCTCCTCTGCTAGCTGCCAGACCGCTGTGCGGGAGGTGCAAGATAAAAATAAACCCGGATGATAAAAGAGCAGCTAAAGGGGGCTCAGAGGTCTGGTTTAATGGTTCGATATTTCCCTGCAAAAGGAAAACTTGATCACAGCCGCTGCCTAAAAATAGACTTTGCTATCAGCACCTGGGCTGCTCCTAAGCTCCGGGGCCAGAGGAAACACAAGTTAAAATCAGAGGATGGCCCACTGTCCTCCATGGAGATGCCTGCCACCACACCCAGCCTGCTCCTGCAAACAGGACCGAAACGCTGGGGCCGAGGAGCTGCTCTCATATAAACCAGAATCCCCGTGGGGTTATTCCCCGTGACCTTCACCAAACGGCACGTTTTCATCCAGGCCAAAATGACCCGCTCTCAGCTGCGGACATCTCAGGCTGGCCTCCCGCCCGGTGTCCCCCGGCTTTGTCTCTCCATAAATAGCCCCACGCAGCCCCTCGGGCCAGCGATTCAGCAGAACTGTCGCAGCGCATCAGCCTGATGGAGCGGAGACGAGCCGGAGAGCCACCGCGGCATCCATCCTCCCCGCCACGGCATCCTCCCCGCCCGGGGAAGGGCAAGGCAGGAGCGGGTGAGCTCAGCACTGGGCGAAAGGCGGTCTTCCCAACATAGCACGTGCTATGGGCAACGTGTGGCACCTTGGGCAGGGAGACAAGGTGCAGTCTTCACCCTCACTGTGTAACTAGGGACAGGCGTTTGCAGAAGGAAGGGAAGGGGAAGGAAGGGAAGGGGAAGGAAGGGAAGGGGAAGGAAGGGAAGGGGAAGGAAGGGGAGAAGTGGCTTTTCCTGGACTCCCTCACTCCAGCCACAGGAGGA
>NW_010528571.1:0-228 GCF_000687285.1 Phaethon lepturus | reverse complement strand
CCAGCCAGAGAGGTATGGTAAGGAAAGGGAAGGTGGTCACCCCGAAGCAGCAAGGCTTGCGCATTTTCCTGCCATTTCTTCAAAGAAAAAGAAAATAGCTTCTGCCAGGACCTGCAGGCTGTTTCGCCACAAAAGGCCTTTTAGCGGAGAGGAAGAAAACCTCTCCCCACCTGGCCCCATCTTCAAGGGACGGGCTCCCTGCCTGCACCTGCCTCCCCCCAGGAGGGG
>NW_010528570.1:0-25079 GCF_000687285.1 Phaethon lepturus | reverse complement strand
AAAATAATCTAAGTTAAATGTAGTACAATGTTCTTAGCCTGTATTTAGATTGAAGTATTTTACTTTGTCTTTCTAAGTTTGAGGAAATATTTGTGTATCTAAGTGCTCATCTGTTTTAACTATATCTATAGTTCTAATTAAAGTGTTGCAAGCTCAAAAAGAAATGGAGGAGATGTTAAGAACATTTCTCTGACTGCTGACAGAGTCCAAATGAAAGTTTGCTTTAGTCCTGTGCTGCCTTTGCCTGGATTCCTCTGACTGCAGATAACCCGGGGCAAAATTTTCATCATATGAAATAGAATGTGCACCGTCTAATTTACATATCTGAAATGTAAACATTCAAATCTGAGGTAATCTGTCTATGATCCATGTTAATCAAAGAAGATATAAAGGATCTTTGGATTATTAATCATCTTATCCAAAGACAGGTGTATAGGGCAGGTCTGTTGAAAAAATGAGATCAAGGTGAGGTGAAAAAACTGGGACCTGCACATTATTGCAAAAAACAAGCCATAACTTAGCATAATTAAGCCTGGAGTTGGAGTTTTGGGTGCTGTATTACATCAAGGGTTGGGGTGCTGTATTACAATTGTCAAACTGGAGGAAAGCAAAACAGATAATACAGGAAGCAAACTAAACCTGGCTAAACTAAAAAATAGAAGACTAACATAAGATCACACACAGACTTCAAACAAATAAAGTATTTCTCAAAGGCAAAAGGAAATAGTTGTTCCTTTTAGTCCAAGAAAGATAAGACTTGGTGATGAACCTATACTGAAAACCAGAAAATTCTAGCTTGAATGGTGAAACATTCTCTAATGATTTCAGTAGTGATGTGCTAGAATAGATTGTCCACAGAGGTTGTGGACTTTTGAAGAGATGGGAAAAATACTTAATGACATAGATGCCCTTTGTTAGAGGCAGAGATGGACTAGATGCCTTCCTGAGATCCTTTACAGACAATGTGACTTGAAGAGAAAGTATGATGGTGAAATGACTGAGCCCCACAGTATGATGCAGTCATGTGAAAGGTAATTTTTGTACTGCTTTTTCTCAGAGAGATTGGTAAAAATGGCTTACTTGATCCCACTGGTTGGACTTCATCTGGAACTCTATGGATGGGTCAGTCACTGGTGTTCCAGAATGGTTATATGAAATGGGAACAAGACAAAGACAAATATGTGTATACACATATCAACATTACAAATAGCGAAAGAGGACCAGAACAATTTAAACTAAGAAACAGCACTGGCTTGATAATAAATGTCGTAAAGTGACAGTGAGAATAGTTTTATTGAAAGTGCAAGGTATTTATCCATCAAAAGTGTGCAGAATTGCCTTTCATTAAAGTAGTACAGGTGAAACTGTTCATCCTACAATACTCCAAGTATTTTATCAAGTTTTGAGTGAGATGGTGTAACATAACTGCCTGAAATAGTGAGGACTGAGCATTTCAGTTCATTCACACAATCACATATGTGTATTTCACTTCTTCTGTGTGCAGTTTTAACCCTCTTAAGCTTAAATTGAACTTGTGTTGCCTGCTCTAATGACCTAAAGGGTTACTCAATCTATGAGTGTATAGAGACTGTGACTGTGGGTTCATAGTATTCCATAATACACAAGGACACTCAGACTTTATCCTCTAAATTTCAATACTTTTTTACAGAGTACCACCAATACTACAAAAATCATCACTAGTGAATATACCTATGATTAATAAAGTGCATATATATGCATGTCTTAAGTTATTACAAATTATTATCAGTAATCAATACTATAGCAATAACAAATCATAGCACCACCCAATAGCAGCAATCTAGTAGATATATAATATTACAGATTACTACAAACTTACCACTAGTGAAGCAAACTTATTAACAATATAGCAGCAGATATACTTATTATAGATTATTTACATGTATGTATTGCACTAAACACATTAGGCAGAACTGAGAAGGGAAGTGAATTGTCCCAGAAGGGAGGACAGACCAAGCAATCCAGGAGGGGACACAACCATTCCAGAAGTGGAAGACAAACAAAACTGGCTCCATAAGTGGGCCCAGAAGGGAACCAACAGAATATCAGACAGTCTCACTTTCAAGATGATCCACATCATGGAGTTTGGAGTCAGCCAGCTGTCCCCAGTAAGGGTCCAAGATCTTCTAGAAAGTTCATGCAGAACTGTTTTGGAAAGGCAAAAGTATGCAGCACAGGAATTTCTCAGAGTGAGAAGCTCCATTTTGGATAAAAATTAAATAATTTTGTAGAGGCAGAAGTGGGTATAAGACACCACAACTTCAAGCAGCCAATAAATGCTCTTAATTTCTATTTTTCACCTGTAACAACCAATAGATGATGATGATTTCTGTTCTTTCAGACCAATTTTTATTTTTTTCCAGACTGTTTTACTGTTCTTGGAATGTGAACAGCCAACAACAGCTACTGACTCTTACTTTCTCAGGACGTTTCCCCCTTTTTCCAGACTATTTTTCACCTTGATTTTGTGCTTATCCATGGTATTTCAGGGTGTCTTCAGTTTCTAGGTACCCAGATGCACTTCAAAGATACCAGCTGTACTTCTCAAGGATGCTTCTGGTTCACAGACCTAGTTCCCAGGCTAACATTTCCCAAGCTGCCAGGCATTTTCTCTGTCAGTATTTCAGCAGACATTTCTTTCCATTCAGTAATTTTCCCTTCTAATCAGGTTGCCTTTCTGGATGCTCACATCACCTGCATAATGAAATATCCTGTGGATAATAGTATCTTTGTCAGAAGAAGTAATAAGATTGAGAAACATATAAATATCATCCGTATGTTAAATATTTATCAATCTACAATAAATTCCACTTCCTTCATGTTTCTTTATATTGGTGGTGATTCACATGTTCTACCTTGTTTATGAGTCAGAATAAGGCATGGATCCCAAGTGTCTTAAGTACTGGACAATTAAGGGAAATAATTTGTTTGTGGTGTACAAAAAGGAAAAACCATGTGATTAAAAACAAACAAACAAACAAGGCTTTAGAAACACTTACAGGCAGAACAATGCTCTGTATTTTGTACTTTCAACACATGGAAAGATTTCCCTGGGCAGCCTGTTCCAACGCTTGACAACCCTTTCAGTGAAGATAGTATCTTAAAAATAATTCATTTTGAGGTTTGTCATTCAGATATATCATGTAGATGGGCTGAAAAGTTACTCCAAGACTTTTTGTGTTACCACTGGCATATAACATTTCTTAAAACCATATAAATGGCAATGAAGTACTATATGACGATGAAGATTGATATGAACTTTAGGGAAAAAAAAGCCTGCCGTATTACGGCATGTATACATGTACAATTTAACTGAAAGGAATATAGAACTGGAACAATAAATAAATTCTCGAAGCAATGTATTTTCACTGGGGACTATTTAAGTACCCCTAGTTCTTAGTGGTAGAGCAATTCAATATATGTGACAGTTGCAAACAGCTGTCGCAGTCTTATTTCTTTCAGTATATTAACTATCTTTTCAAACTTGAGAAATCGTATGTCCTGTTACAGTCAGAAAGTCCCACACACTCAGAAGCTTATGAAAAATATATTGTAAAATTTTTTTTGAGTACAGACTTCAATGATGATCCCTCTTAAATTTAGAAAGGAAAAAAAGTGAATGAAGAAAATATATATAGAAGTGGAACAAAAACTTGGAGGAATACATGCTGTGGGGAGAAAAAATATTTCCAGTGAAGAAAGGGTTCTTCAAATAGATTTGAAACAAGCTGGAAATTTGGCTATGTAGGAATACATAAGGAAAAGAAACCACAGGAGGGCAGTTGTAATCAGGAAGTAATTTTAGTTTTAATGAGGGGAAGCAGTAGACAAGACAGGTCTTTAAGTCACCACCTGGAGGACTTTAAAGGAAGAGGAAAGCTCAGAAAAGACATACCAGCTTAATTTGTTAATGGATTTTTTTTTTTTTTTGAGAAAACAGTGAGGCTGCATAATCATCTGAGGGGCAATAAAGCATGAGGCACTTACTGTGAAATCCAGGAAATTACCTATGTAGGAGTTGGTATGGTTGAAGAAAGACTGTGATTAGAAAAGGCTACTGAAGTCAAGAACTGTAAGGAGGATAGAGGACTAATGATCATGATATCCATCACTAATCTAATTAACCTTTTTACATTAAATCATTCTTATTAGAAGGAGCACTTTTAGGCAAATACTTATAGCAAGAAGAGACGTTCACCATGGGAGAAAGGGAGGGTGAAGATGGCATAGAAGGTTCTTGTATGAGAGCCCTCTAAAAGCAGAAATAGTGAAACCGTAAGAGCAACAACAATGATTGCAGAAGAAACAATCTTAAAATGTTCAGAAAAATTAATAACAAAATTAAAAGAGGTAAGATGGAAGAAAAAGTGATAGACAGTTTTAATACTTCTAAGTTTTATACGTGTCTCTTTATTTGAATTTACTTTTCATTTTTTAGCTCTATTTCTCAAGTACCCTAGCATAAAACTTATTTTTGTGTACACAACATTGATGCGTATTGAGAGCATTCCTTGCTCAATCAGGGTCCTAACCCTTTCTTCTGGAATGAATTTCATTCCATAACATTAATTGCTCTTTGAATGAATTCTTTGTTTGCTATTATACTCTGCATAATTTCTTGAGCTTTTCCCGGCCATGTGTTTTGGAATTAAAATGACATCACAAATTATGCCTTGAGGAGTAGCTCACTTGACTCATTCATGAATAAGTTAATATTTTAATGTACCTGATTTTATTGTTTTAAAAATTGATTTCAAACATTTTACTTTTCTAAAGGGATTTTTTTTGCTTTCTTACATCCGTGACCTCAAGGCACCCCACATGCTTTTTCCTATCAATAATCTCATTGAAATTACTACATATATAAGGGGTGAAAAAGCCTTCAGCAGAATTGCCAATGGAATAAGTTCTTTAATCCAGAAATAAAAAATATGCAGTGCATACTCTAACTGTTATTTTTAAATACACCGATGTCTTTTTGTAGCAACTTGTTTATCATTTTAAACCCTAACCTCACAGCACTGTTCAATAAATTTTTCAAATAGATGTACTCTGTTCAAAATTCTGTAAAGAAGTTTACTAGAGGAACAAATGTTTTTGAAACCAATTTTATTTTATATTAATTTTTAATAAATTTTTATGTTCTCATTATTCAGTATTCCAAAAGTATTGTGGGTTTTCCTGAAGAATCTGAGTAATATGGCATATTTCTTTATAGACATATTTCCCTTTAACAAGTAATCAAGATTATTTTCTGAATTGTTGCACAGCTACCACAAATTCTTTAAAATTTTCATTCAAGCTGGAACAGCTGGGTTATATCTTTCTGGATGTATCATCCTTCCCTCACCACAAGCAATAATGAACAAGTAGGTCAAATAAACATGTACTTCTGGCAGATGACAAATAAAAAGTAAACAATCAATGTTTTTTCTAAATACAAAAACTAATGAAATATTTCTAATGGGAAAAGCAACTCACAATTATAAAGACAGCAACCCACTGTCTAGAAATACTTTTTGGTTGTCCTTTCTGCTCTTTGCTCCCTGATCTGGGTTGTAAACTTCTATTACTGTTATGCAAATGCTATTAAGTAACTATGAGATTATATTATTTGAAAAGGAAAATTCTCATTTTATCTACTTCAATTCTAAAGTTAAGATTAAGATAAATTGATGTCACACATATACTCCAACCATATGGCTCTTAAAAAATGTCAACTTGCTTTAAAGAACTTGAACTGATCAATAAAGTTCACATTGGAACATGATGGCCAATTACCTTTTTTAGGATACTAGTTGATGATCAGAAAATAGTTCTTAGTTTCAGTATCTAAAGAAAATATACTTGCAAAGCAAGTGCATTTTCATTCAAGTGATTACAGGGTTGTAAAATTGGAAGCTATCAAATTTTTTACAACTGTTTTTGTTCAGAAAAGGCTATCTACCACTGAAAAGTACTAGAGTATACCTGGACCACCCTGTAAAATAATCATCCCATAAGATGAGAACAGGACAGTAGATTGATAAAGATATGACTGTGCTGAAATATGGCTGTATGACCTGTTATCTCATGACCTGATAGCATTTTGATCTTAGAAGGCATAGTGTCAGAAATGAGATGACAGTTCTGAAGAGATGCAGTATAATTTCGAGTGATAATATTTACATAAACATAATCATCTTACTGATAATTTAAGTTATATAAGTGACCAATAATCAATTAAAGACTAAAGGATATTATATACCCCTAAATATATCATTTATTTCCCTCAGTAGTTTCTTCTGCCAAGCAAGTCTAAATGAAAATCTGAAAGCATTCTATATAGTTCAAAATACTTTAGTAAATATTTGGAAAGTGTTTTATGTCCTTCCATTTGTCTTTCCCATGTCTTGCAGGGTAAGTGAAACAGCACAATAGCTCTCTGTAGAATGTGTCCAAAGGAAAACATTACCCCTAAAAAACAACTGGATTTCAATAGCACTGGAGACTCTCTGAGAAATTGTACTGCTTTCCCTGGATCATCAATATTAACATCAGTCTCACACAACCCATTTTTACACAGCATTTGCATTAAGGACTCTTATCAAGGGTTACTTACAGAAGCTTCTGTGGTTTTGCTTCCGTGCAGAGACTCCTTGCGATCTACCTTCTGAACCATATTAATTTACAATTTCTGGTACAGTTGATTCTCAGAAATGTTATAATCTACTTTTTTTTGGAATAGTTTATATGCCTACTTTTCTCTATTGTCTTGCCACCTTAACTGGCTACCAAAACTATTAATCTGCACTGAAAAGAGAACAGCTTTCATTTAACTGTAGGTACACAGATAATGAAGGAAAGATGGGCCCTGAAATTGGACTTTGATGATTGTGATACCTCAAAAGGTGTCAGAGAGAAGCTAACCAAATTTAAATCATATATAACCTGCAGAAAAGATGAACCCAAGCCACAGTTTATAGCTTGCCATCTATTCAGTCCAGGTTAGAAACTATATTTAGTCTAGTTGTCAGGAACAGTGAACCAGCATGTTTATAGGGATTGACCTATCTAAAGAACAAATAGCTTTAATTTTTGTGAATTTGTAAGAACTAAGGCATAAAAACATGAATAATTTTATTAAATGGCCTTTTTGCCTAAGAATCTGCCATTCCCAAGGTGGGCACACTACTTTTTGTAGGATTCAATCTCCTGTGAATGCCTGTTTCTTCAAGTTTTCCTCACCTCCTCTCCCCAGTTATTCGTGCTTGTGGAGGTAAAATACTGGTTTTCCTTGTATCTGACAGGTGTAACCTACTGCCTCCACAAAGTAGAATCCTTTCTTGGGAAAGAGAGGTGACAAATGTGAGAAAATTTTTCGATTTTCTTTCCTTAATGTACATTTCTCTGTAGGAAGGGAAGCATTCAAGAGACTTAATCTCCTCCCCTTATGAACTCTTGAAGGATTCAAAGAAACACATGAAGTAAGGACCCCTCCAAAGAGACATGTTAAAAGAACATCTGATTTTCACTGAAATTATTTTATATGGGGAGTGCTCTGTGAACCTTGATCTGCAACTTGTCTCAAACCTGCATCCCCAACAAGAAAACTGCTTAATGAATTTTTAATTTTTTTCTTGTTTGAAACTGTTTCTCAGCTATTCTTATTCACTAACTGACACTGTATTTTCTGCAAATGTGTTTTGAGATGCTATGACAAACAAAAGGACTTCAGTATACTCTATCATCTTCATCTTTCTCCTGTGTTTCTATTGAAATCAAAGGTGCATCTCAAGAACAGAAGTTACTAATGGTTGCTGAACTATGCAGTATGGAAAAGATTAGAGATACAGCAAAAGTTTGGATAGCACCAGATGAAACAATTAATTAGGTAGAAAAGCTTCAGGGTATTTTTAACTGTAGTCAGCACTTTAAACATTCTTCTGTTTAAATGAGACTTTCAGGTAAGTCCTTTTTTGCATTGCAGAAAAACTAACATTAAAGCAAATTCAGTGAAATAATACTTCCAGGATGAAATGCACTACTGGAGATTTGGGTGCCTCTGAAATGTACTCCATCAGGAAATAAAAAGCTCTGGTGATGTGAGCAGCCATAAAGGTGGCCTGCTTAGAGGAGGGAAATTACTGAACAGAAGAAATTGTCTGCTGAAAAATAGTGACAGAGCAAGGCCTGTCAGCCTGGAACTGTAACCTTGGGAAGCAGATCTGTGAACCAGAAACATCCTTGAAAAGTGCAGCTGGCCTCTTTGAAGTGTAGCTAGGGTACCTGGAAACTGGAGATATCCTGGGATACCACTGATAAGTGCAAAAACAAGGGACTATAATGGCAAATTATAATCTGAAAACCTGGAAAACAGGCCAGAAAAATAAAATTTCTTGGAAAGAACAGAAAACATCATCATTTATTGTCTGTTGCAAGTGTAAAATAGAAATTAACAGCATCTATTGACTACTCAAAGTAGGATATCCTACACCCTCCTACACCCACAAAATGGAGATTCTCTCTGTCCGAACTTCACAACTAGAATGCCTGGTTGACTCCAGACTCTGTGATGTGGATAATTTCTGAAGTAAGACTCTGTCTGTTATCTTATTGGTTTGGTCTGTCCTCACTTCCTTTAGGAATGGTTGGGTCCCCCTGCTCTAGGATAAGTTTGTCCCTCCCTTTCGGGTTTGGCTCCTTCTGAAATATAATTCACTTAAATTTTACATTTTATATAATTATATAAGTAATCTATATTAAGTATATCTGTTATATTGTTGACAAACTTGCTCTGCTAACAACAAATTATAGTAATCATCTTTAATAGCATATAACTACTTGGTTGTTGCTGTTATTCTACTTGTCGCGAATGAACAGTTGGACCGCTTAAAGAGTCACCACCAAAGATATCAGAAAGCGAATGATTTTAATATAAATTTGTAAAAAGGTAAGACTTAAGAGAATTCGATGGCAAAGTTCACTCTGTTACTCACTTAGCATGAAAAGGTGTACAAAGAGAAACCAAGTTACAGTTATATTGGAATGATTTGCTCACGGATTGGATCGGGTTAATGTGGCTTACATGTATATTGAGGAGAGAAAGTAGGGGAGACCCTCCCATTGAGTCACAAGGCTCAGGGTGGACTGAAATCTAGTCCCAGACTTGGTCAACAGTTTATGACTAACGTTAGGTAAGGAAAGTAAAGGAATGCCCTCCCGTGGAGTCAGGAGGTTCATAGTGGACCCCATTGCTTTCTAAACTCCTTCTCAGAGAGGAGTCTAGGTGCGACTGAATCCACTCCTAGTCTGAGACGTGGCCAATGGTTTATGACTAAAGGAATAAGGTATCAGGGATTCTGGGGTAGTGCTTGGTGTGACTTTAAAAGAACAGAAATTCACTAACACTATTAAGATAAATCACAATATCAAATCACGTAAAACTTAGTAACATAATTAACCTAAAACTTACTAAGACTAATGATATTGAGATAAATCACAGTATTAAGTCATAGCAACATAATAAGATCAGACACATAAAGAGTTATAGAGAAAAGAGAGAGATCTGCAGAAATGTACATTAAATATCCCCCTCCAATTCAGTCGAATACTCACATCAAATGCTTTGCATTGCTCAACAGATGATCAGCTGAGCCTCTGAGTTGATCGCAAACTTGAGGGTTCACGGACTCTAAGAGGTGTCCTACTCAGAGGGAGGTGCTGGTCGCAGCCTGCTGCGGTCCAGGAGAGCTCAGAGGGTCTCACTTGGCACCACTATTTATAGGACTGGGAGATGACTGACTTTTAGTTCCATCCTGACCACAGATAATTTGTTGGCAATTGCTAGAATTCTCAACATCCCAGTGACGCTGGTACTGATCCACCTGAGTCACAGCTAGACAAGATATGCTCCAAGGCTGTCTGGGGATGGTGAGGTACTCCCATCTATGCAAGAGTGCTTGGTACGTCCACGGGGCCCTTAACTGCCAAAGTCCCTGCTCCAAGGCCAAGGCTTATCGAGCAAAGAAGGAAGGGGGGAGAAATGCACCACCACAGTACTAAATACCAATTGATGTTATTTTTGATTGATACCATACTATTGATTGATACTATACTACTTACTGATAGTAATTTGTAATAGCTTGATATACAGTCATTTATATTGATTTTATTAATCATAGGTATACTTGCTATATATTTTTTTTGTGTGACATTGGAGGTAATTTGTAATAAAGCAGTGAAATTTAGGGTATAAAGCTTTGGTGTCCTTGTGTATTATGGCATCCTATGAACTCATGGTTGCAACCTCTGTACACTCATATTCTGGTTAACCCTATAGATCATGACATGTAGTCAGTTCTCTCATGAATTCTTTAACAGAGTTTTCAAACATTACATACATACACAACAAATATCCATGCTCTTTATATTGTATTGGATTCATTGGCTTTCTCTTTATTTTTCCCAGAGGTGCAAATCATGACAAACTTTGCTGAAAGATGCCTTGCTTTATAGTGGTGCAACAGTATAAAACCATTAAAACATACTAGTTATTTTTTTTTCTTCATAATTTTTCTGTTTATAAACTGGCATCTTTCAGGAAATAAAACTGCATGAGAGACAGAGATTTCTCTTCTATATGGGGTTAGTCTATATCTCTTCCCTGGTGAATTTTTCAGCCTAATACTTTTTGAATAGCTTTATATGGTCTGGGGATACAAATTTTATTTTCTACCCTACTGTAGGTTATATCTATGCACTTGTTCTGTGGTGGTATATGCTGCACATATTAAAAGTTGTACATAATTCTTTTTACATGAAAAACAATACTGAAATGTAAAGAGCATAAATCGTATCTGTAGTAAAGTAAAATTAAATTGTTGTCTTTAAACAAAAAGTCACTTAAAACAAGGCACTTTAGCTATATTCTGATATCTTGAACAACGTCAAAGCCAGCCCTGGATTGTCTACAGATGACTTCTTTGTTAATTTTTTTTTTGCATTGAATGCCAGAAATATAGCTTTATCTTGCTTCTGTTCATTTTATTCTGGTTATAGAAATGACATCATCACTGGAGTTGGAAGGAAGAGCCAGCAAGTATATTCAGGTGTTAATTAGGAGGTTTATGAGAGGAAAATAATCCCTCAAGGCTCAAAGGATTTCAGAGGGACATGTGACCGCTAAAATTTCAGCAACTGAACCACAAGTTCATGTGAAGTTGAAAGAGAAATATGAAGGGAATACCATGGAATATCTCTGGAAGAGAGGAAAGAAAATTAGAGGAAGAACATTAAAAACGATAGGATGGCAAAGTGAAATGTAAGGAATGCCAAAGGAGACAATAAAACTTTTTAATCTATAAAAGCTGTGTTTGGAATTAAAATTTACACTTTCTCTTGGCAGTAATAAGCTCAGAAGGACTATTCAAAATTATCTTTAAATTTTGTGCTGTGTTTCAAGACTAGTAAAGAACATGTCTTTTTAAAGGCCCTTAAGTATGACTAAGTATGCTCTAGGTTTTAGACTACGGTATGACTTATTTAGTAGCGTTTCTTCTCCTTGCTCTATTCTGAAAGGAAGAGCATGTGACAACTACAGTTTATGGTTAAGTTATTTATTCATTAAGGTAATGCAAACTATATCTTAATTAAGTTCAAAGTGATTTCCATTCTGTAAAAAAAGATACAGGGTATTTGAAAGGTAATTAAAGTCTTACTGACATTGGCTCTTTGATGCAGCAACTGCAAGTGTAGGAGGCCTGAAAAAAGAGATAATACAATCCTACGCTGTATATTTTTTGCCCAAGTCCTCTTGGAATCGCCCACCTTGTCTACTTTTCTCTTGGATTGTTCAAATTTCACTCTCTTTCTTTCCATGCATTTATAAGGTAGACCCTCCACTTCAGCAAAAATCTGAGAGGGTGCAACTTTGCCATGCATATGGAACTATCTAAGCACTGTAGGTTTATTTCATGCTGAGGTCCTTCAATGACAAGAAAATGCCCTAATGAGACAATGGTGCTCTGGAATGCTTTCTTGATAAAGTAGTCACACCAATAAAGATGATTTCACGCATATCGCAATTAATAGTGTCAGTGCCTATGTGGGAACGATTGCTTCTCAGCTTCTAAAATCTCTGCACCTAAATAGAAGTTCATAAACCATAGCTTGTAATTAAGCAATAAATGGAAAATTTCTCACTTTTACTGCAACAGTTGATAATGTACAGTACAGGCTGCTGAAAAATAAGTGGAGACCTCTGTTCCATATATAAGGTTGTTGACTCATAGAAAGACAAACTTTGGCTTCCCTTAGCTATGTTTTACATGGAAATAAGTCACCAAAGCATGACCATGGAGCACATACACTTGGATTAATCAGTTGTGATATTGACAGACTTCAGTAGCTGAGGGATTGGAAAGAAAATGAATTACTACTCCCTACTCAAATTCCTTTACTCTCAAAGATCACCATTCCTTGAGTATGCTTTATGTTTAAAGCAACAGAGTAAGTGAAAGAAATTGATAGTCTCTAAATCATTCACTTTAATCTCTTATTTTCATTCAGTTTTAACGTTGAAAAATAAATATTTTTTTTCCTTTCTAGAAAGCCTGATCATAAAGTGTGTACAACATATTCTACATATTAATCTGTATTCCACATGGAATGATTTTTAAAGTTAATGTTAATCCTTCCGGTAATAAATTGTTTCTCACTGCTGTTCCTTTCATATTTCTTATGTTCTTTCTTATATGGTCTATACAATTCAGCCATTTCATGCCAGAATGACTTTCTTATAGCTATTTCTAGCTATCAGAAAATCAAAGAATATCTATGCAACAAAATAATATCATTCTAGAAACATTGTGATTTGGATACTTTTGTCGGTGTTTTGATTATTTATATATTTTCTTGGTTTTGATGTAGATCTTGAGCAGAGAAAAACTACATACTCTCCCTGTCCTCCTGTTTTCAAGGCATCAAGATATAGCAAATGGAATGTCATTCCTCTTAGGAAAAACACTTGCATTTGGCTTTGGGTTTGCCCAGTAGCTTGGCAGCTCAGCTACATGAGGAGAGGGAGATAGATCCTATCTTATCCTATCCTATCCTATCCTCTCAGAAGTATTTCCAGTTAGTTATTTTTTGGACAGGGCTGACTCACCCTAAGCGTACTGAATAAAATGGTGTTAATGATATTGTAGACCTTGCTTCCATGAAGTCTCATAAGAGGAGCACTAAGGTTCCCTGTCCAAGGCAGCTGAAGGCAATGATGCATTATGATGCATTTTGCAAGTCAGAGCAAGCAAATATGGAGAACAGTCAAGTTTTCAAGCAGAGTTTGTGAAGAACAAGTATGTTACATTTATAGCATAATCATCCCTGTCACTGTATTTTAAAGACACAAAGCAGTTTAACACAGATTTAAAAAAAAAAAAAAAAAGAAAAAAAGAACAACAATCCCTTAATTACCACTTCTAGTCATTGCATTGCACCAGATGTTGGCTTAATTGAACAAATACTGTCTGTTATGATTACAGCAAAGCATATTGTAACTATGGTTATAACAGACACTGACACAGATTACCAGCCAACATAAATCAATAGAAACCCATTGACACCAGTATATGTAGTCTGATTTTCACAAGCAGAGGTTTTGGCCTATAATTTTCTGATTATAAGAAAGCGGGGTATATGGAAGGCATTTTTAACATTACTTTAAAAAAACATTTCTTTTTTTTTTGCAGGCTGGAAAGGCACACATAGTCGTTTCAGCCATCTGAGTACAGATTGTAACCAAATACCTTATTTGTTAAATTAGCATATGCTATCATATTACCACATCTGACAACGTAACTTCAAATTTTGCCCTCATAAATTAAGGCAAAGGTTCTATGCTCTCCAACATAAAACTAAGGTAGTCCAAATTATTGATTAAATAGTTTTATCACAGAGTATAGCAGTAATATCTGTATGACTGCTACATATGCATAATATTACCCAAACATAGTGAAAAGTTTTATATGTAGTGTTCCTCTGGGGTTTATCAATCTGTTTTTGTTATTAAGTCTACCACAGACTAAAGAGCTCATTTGAAGTACATTACATTTTTAGCATTCTTTTTTAATATTTTGCAGCAAAGGGAGTATCTGATAAAGCTCTGTAGACTATGACAAATTTAGAATTGGGATTTTAGATTTCAAACCATTATGAGATAAAACAACATTAAAAAATATAGTGAGCATCAGAATTATGAGGAAATAGTGCAGAAATCATCTATTAAGAACTATTCGTATATATGGAATTCCAAAAATACATCTAATCTGAAGGTTTTTTCAGAGTAAAATTTCACTACAATATTTACAGATACAGGATCAATACATATCTAATAAATGCTATTATTAGAAAACAACAAAATAAGACTCTTCATTGCCTCACTGACTGCTCTATGAAAAGCAGAAATAATTGTATGCAAACAGAATAACATTAAAATGTAGCATTGACCTACACTCTTTAATAAGGCAATTCAATACTGAATATCTGCTGTTTTGAAGGCCCCCTTGAGCTTTGATTATTTTATTGTGAACTCTGTGCCTAGAACCACTTAGCCAAGTCAAAAGATTAACTAGGGGCCTCCCATTCCTACCAAGGTCTGGTACAAACGGTATTTAACAGATTAAGTTGAAGGGCCCTTCTGTTGGGTGCTTTCGTTGTTTCATTCCTTGGAGTAGTCCAGCTACAAGACACCACACTGATTGCATACATTGTAAATAGTCTGTCTTGTTTTGAAATTTGTATGTAGGGTAATGAATGTTGTAAACATATGTAAAACTTCACACTAAGTTATTTTAGAGCTGCAGTTTGGTGCTTATTAAAATTCTGTCTTTCTGGCCTTTATCAGGCAATGCCATTCAGCTATAGTGATTTCACCAGGGGTGAAATATGCCTTATTCAGAAATGGAAATCCTAAATTCCAGGAACACAATGATACAAAAGGGTCAGGCTCTCCCTCTAAACTATGCATGTCACTTATTTCCCAGAAACTGAAGGAAGCATAAAAAATCCAGTTAAACAAAGAAACTGCAGCTAAAATTTAAATTATCTCCAACTGAGGTGACAAAGATGGTTAAAAGAACAAGCATGCTGCTCCCAAAATGGATTATAATTATAATTCTTTATAATTAACACCATATTTGAATTTTTAAATATATTTATCTTTTAAAAATATTCAGATCTCTCATTAACCACAGACCCCCACCCTTCTTCTTTCTCTTTCTGTATGAAGCTAAAAGAAAATTAAATGTTGGCAGTTAAAGTAGCTACATAAGTATGGCAACCATCCAAAATTCATACAGACAGATCTGGAGTCATCTTTACATGTGCGAAAATAGTTGAAAAAGATTTTAGCACCCTAGACATTTTATCTGGGTGAGATCTTACTCAGTGGAACATGATTGACAGCAGCTCTTATGTTTGAAGATTTTAACAGAGAATGTGCAATGTCTAATAAATGGTGCTCCTCACACAGTTCAGCCATTTATTTGTTTGGAAATCCACATGCAGAACACTCTGGGACACATGGGGAAATGTTTCATTGTCTGATGTAGATGAGGCTGTCCTTTTGTACAGATCCACTGTATTTACCAACGTAATTGGTAATTGTTACATAGAATATCACTTCTGCCACAGAAACATGACCACCGGAGTTCTAATGAGCTGAACCTGTGTCAAAAAGAAGCAGTTTTATTTACTGCTCTGAATTTTGTTAAGTATCCATCAGTATGTACTTTTTGCTCCAAGAGGCTAGTTTACACAAATCAGTCAAATGTAATCCACCGTAGTTTCAGGTATATATGAGCTCATTATTAACACTTCCTCACAACTTACTGAAATCTGCATTGGGAATTTAGATCCTAAGAACAGTGTTAAAAGGGTGATGAGTCAGATTACAAGTATTTTAAAAGGACAATCACTCTAAGATATATCCCTTTGGAATAATAAATTGCTGTCAAAAGTTTTCAGAGTAGATGCTGCCCTCACTTACAGTATCATCAGTCAAGAACAAGTCTTCTGAAGCCAATACAATTATTCTGGATTTAAATCCATATATCTGAAATCACACAGTGGTTCAGTCCTTTCCATAAATTAACCAGGGTTTGCTCATGCACTTTTTGTTCAGACAAAGATACATACAGGTAAATATATAGAAATCTGTGCTTGGGGAAAGAATTATAGATGATTATAACACTAGGCAGTTATAACACAAATTACTTGATTCTAACTGAAATGCATTGCCTCTGACACTCCCTAATGCCCACACACAAACAGGCACACATACGCATGTGTACACACATGTAGTCCTGTAAAAAACCTAAGGACCTAGGCTTTGTTCGAGGACCACCTCGGAGGCTGGAGAGTAAAATAGCCATTTTCTAAACCACAGGTAGGCAGAGAAACAGTGGTGAGATTTGTGCCCATGAGTTACAATGACGCCCACAATCCCATGTTTGAGACCAAGGCCTTAGGACCCCCTGTATGACAGAGGATCTTACTCTAAGTAGAAGAGAAATTCTAGAAAGTGAGTGGATTTTATTAACATTTGACTTTTGTTCTAAGCCTAGTATAAAATCCTCTTGTGGGAAAAATGGAAGAAAAGCTTATATAAAACATGCATCATAAAAAAACTTCAAACAATGAAAAGACCGAAGAAGTTCTTTCATTTAACTTTGTTATTTTTAAAGTGTTATTCAAAGGTGTCATCTAATTAATCACTTTACTGTTTTTTACTAACTCTAAGAATACAGCAAGCTACTTCAAAAGCAATGGAGCTTTTTTCTCTCTGGACAAAAATTTATCTCTAGTATAACACCAATGAGTCAAGATTAATTTTATAATGGTTTGCCTTTCTATTGTTGCATAAGAATATAATTTTGCTTATTGTCCACTCTCCCCTTCTATTTTTGAAAGTGTCTTTTGTATAAAATATTATGTGTAATAAATCACTCGTGGCAGAAATAGTAATAATATTGACCACACATAACTATTTATCATTGTGTTTACAATTGTGCTTGCTCTCGTACTCTGCATACAGTTCCTGCTGTGCCTGCAACATCCACGGAAAGCAGAAAAGCTTCATCACTGTCACCAGAGGGATTTCCACAGTAGAACTGGCACGGATAGAGTGTGACAAATACTCGTCATATAATACGAGTTTATCTTGAGAGACAAGACCTGAGGTAATTCTTATGGACTTCAGTAGTCTTTGGTTTAGGCTTGAAGGAAAGCTGAAAGCACAGAATCATCAAAACAAATGCTTTAGAATATAGCTTTGCACTAAAATGTGAACATTCCTGGCCTCAGCAAGAGGCCAAATGATCAGGCACACCATTATTTTAATAATTTTAATAATAAAAATTCACTTACTATTTTGTGTCTTTTGAATTTTTAAGGAGTCTGTTAATTTCACTTTCCACCAGATTGTGTAGTATTTACTGTTAATACAGTTTAGTGTCTGTTGTTCAGCTGTTCCACTTATCCACACAATGGCATTTCCTTGGGTCTTCTCTTCATTCCACAGATGATTACCTTTTAGTTAACCAGTGCAATGCCAGCCTATGGCTCAAGATTGATTTTCATGTTGCCAGAAGTTTTTGTTATTATAAATGACACAGACAAAAATATTTACCTTCTTAATCTTTGCAGGAAATTAATCACCCCGCTGATCGGGTAAAGAATTATAAACTTGTTAAGTGATAAAAATACAGGTGTGGAAATGTCTTAGTATCTGGGACAGAAGACATATGCTCTTTTTAACCCCCAAAATCTCCTTGTTTTTTATAGTACAAGCCAGTTTCTGAGTCTTTTGAATTATTCTCTGAATTATATCCCACTAAAAACTGAAATCCATTTATAAAATAAACGGCTTCAAACCCACAAGTTGATGGCAAATAGAGCTTATTTGCTTCTGGGAGTCCATTTTTTTTTTCTAAATTAATTTCACAGAAATAACAGAAAGCTCCATAAGTTTGGTATTTTATTTCTTTTTTAATAAACCTAAGTTACTTGGAGAACTCTCTGAATTATATCCCACTAAAAACTGAAATCCATTTATAAAATAAACGGCTTCAAACCCACAAGTTGATGGCAAATAGAACTTATTTGCTTCTGGGAGTCCATTTTTTTTTTCTAAATTAATTTCACAGAAATAACAGAAAGCTCCATAAGTTTGGTATTTTATTTCTTTTTTAATAAACCTAAATTACTTGGAGAACTGACACAATTGGAACAGGCTGCCCAGGGAGGTGGTGGAGTCGCCATCTCTGGAAGTGTTCAAGAAACGTGTGGATGTGGCGCTTCAGGACATGGTCTAGGGGACATGGTGGCGCTGGATTAATGGTTGGACTTGATGATCTTGAAGGTTCTTTCCAAACTAGTGATTCTGTGATTCCGTGAATCAATTTGTTTACTTGTCTGCATGAGAGGAAAAAAAGTGCTAATCTCTCAAACTGCTACTTTAGAAAATTAATTTACTCATTTTGTAATACTTTATATGTCAAAAATATTTTCAAAATACTATCCTCATTGTAGAAAGATAGTTTCTTTTGGAATTTTTCTGTACACATTAATGTTATGTGGAGTAATAACACACACTATACCAAGTTGTAAAATTTAAACTAGTGACTCATAGTAAACATGACAGCCTTCAAAAGTTATTTAAAAGTCCAAGTATTCTTAACTTTTGTCTATGTTACAAAAACTGTCCATCCTTCTTTGAATTTATTTTACCACCTATTCCCACAGTGACAACTTCTTAGATTGTGACTGATCTACAGATCTATACACTTCGATGACTTGCAACTTTTTGTCTTGGTTACACAAGCAACAATTTTATATGCAAGTCCTCGATCTGTGACTTCATCATATCCATGTCCTGCCACCAGATACAGAAGCGCTTTGTTCTGCCTCTTTTCATGCTGGAGGAGTTTTCCTAGGGGTTGCTCCTTGTTCTGAAACATGAAAATGTGTGAAGCATAAAACTCCAGCTGTGAATACTTACCTCCCTGCAGTGTTAAAAAGTTCAATATACAAAACACCTGGTTTCAAGCAAAATATACGCTAAGATATATAGCAATGAGACAGATTTAATATACCCCATAGGGCCCTCAAGCAGTTTTTAAATTAAAGACACAACATAGTTTGGTTTCTTTTTTTTTTTGTTTTATAAATGAGCCTTTACTATTTCACAAATAATGAATCGATACCTCCTCCAACTGAAGAGAAAGTCATAAACAAAAAAGTGATTTGTGGTGAGCAGAAAGGATGAGCATTCACTGTTATGTGAATAAAATCTGAAATATAAATTTTACATTATGAACAGAAAAAAAAAGTATTTGTTCCATGCAGAAGAAATACAGTGGCTCCTCAGAAAAGAAACTGGTAATCCTGACATGAGGATACATACTACAGGGCAGGTCTACAATTCACTTGAGGTTTACTTATTAACAGTTCAGCATGTTTAAGAATTATTTTTATAATAATTCAGATAACCAAATGTCAATATATTGACGTGAAAACTCCTATTAGAAGGTGACAAGAAAGTAGAGCGTGTTCCTCTTACATTGTGTTCTGCAGACATCATTTGACCTCCATATTTGACTATACTTTCATACAGAACTGTTTTAACACCCAGGAGTATAGCTGTGCCTTGAAATATTTGACAAGAAGTTCATAAAAAAAAATAAGAAAATTAAAGAAATTATAGAGTCGTCAAGCATTATTATTATGACTTCATATAACAGATACAGATGTCATCACTGTTTTTGTTTTTGCTCAGGCTCGCATAGTCATTTCTTCTAGCATTATATCTTGCCTATTTAGTAAACCTTTCCTCTGGACAATACAAGTTTTGTCTCTACAGAATAAAATGTATAACAATGGGAACACAGTCTTCTCCAACACGTGGGCATGTGGTCATATGGGCTTGTATTTTTAAATCATCTACATAATTTAGGTTTTAAAAGGACAGAGTTCTGGCATATGTAAGGCATATCTATAAAGTTTAAAATGGAAAATTTCAACACTTTTTTTGAAGAATCTTTGGAGCTCAAGTGTTTGATGCACTGAGGACTCAATATACCTGTGCAGCTAACTGTTAAAGTAGGACAGAGAAATTTTTTCTGTGTGTTGTGCTTTAACCTCAGCTGGCAACTAAGCACCACACAGCTGCTCTCTCATTCCCCCCACGATGGGATGGGGTGACAACTGGAAGAGTAAAAGTGAGAAAACTCCTGGGTTGATATAGAGACAATTCAAAAGGTAAAGCAAAAGCCGCGCACACAAGCAAAGCAAAACAAGGAATTCATTCACCACTCCCCATCAGCAGGCAGGTGTTCAACCATCTCCAGGGAAGAAGGGCTGCATCACACCTAACTTGGGAAGATGAAACGTGACGTCATATGGTAAGGAATATCCCCGTGGCCAGTTGCAGTCAGCTGTCCCACCTGTGACCCCGCCCAAATTCTTGCGCACCCCCAGACTACTCACTGGTGGGGCAGTGTGAGAAGCAGAAAAAGTCTTAATTGTGTAAGCACTGCTCAACAATAATGAAAACATCTCATATAATATCAACACTGTTTTCAGCACAAATCCAAAACATAGCCCCATACTAGCTACTACAAAGACAGTTAACTCTTTCTCCTGGGTTGATATAGAGACAATTCAAAAGGTAAAGCAAAAGCCGCGCACACAAGCAAAGCAAAACAAGGAATTAATTCACTACTTTCCACTGGCAGGCCGGTGTTCAGCCATCTCCAGGAAAGCAGGGCTCCATCACGTGTAACAGTTACTTGGGAAGACAAAACACCATAACTCCGAATGTCCTCCCCCTTCCTTCTTCTTCTCCCAGCTTCATACGCTGAGCATGACGTCATATGGTGTGGAATATCCCTTTGGCCAGTTGGGTTCAGCTGTCCTGGCTCCCTCTCAACTTTTTGTGTACCCCCAGCCTACTCGCTAGTGCGGTGGTGTGAGAAGCAGAAAAGTCCTTGATGCTGTGTAAGCACTACTCAACAATAACAAAAGCATCCCTGTATTATCAATACTGTTTTCATCCCAAATCCAAACCATAGCCCCATACTAGTTACTATGAAGAAATTTACCTCTTCCCCAGCCAAAACCAGCACAGTATGATAGAATTTTGGAGCCTGTGGATGAGCCTGACTGCTGGTGTAGGAGACCAGCTGAGCTTCACCCAATAGCTGGAATCAACCTCTACATTGTCCACAGCTAAGTCAAGGCAGGAAACAGATCTCTCGTAAGGCAGAGAGAGTTCTTCTTCTGTGGGGGAATGCAAACACAGATCAGCTGGATTTTTTTCTGGAGCACCACTATGAATTTAACATTCAAATAACTTTTAAAATAGAAGAGTGCCTGTCAGGTGCCATTTCTGAACTGTAATGTAATGGCAGCTAGATATGAATACTGTTAGAGAATGCAGACATGAAGCATAAACTGAGTACAAGAATGTCATGCAGAAACCAATAACAGACCCAAGTGCAAAATTCATGTAGACATTTCATGAATATGCTAAGAATTTTATTAAATATGTTTATTTAGCCATATTTTCCATTTTCAGTGGTCAACCACTGAAAAATTAACATGTTTTAGTCATATGTTTGGTGGATTTCCTACTCGGTTTCTTTTAACACTCAAGATTTGCTAACTTATAACTGTTAAATATTCTTGTCTTAGTGGTCACCACCAAGTAAAATAAATTAATTCATTTAAAGCTCCTTAATGAACCCATTACCTTTATGTATCTCTAGAGATGGATGAAGAAAGATTTATTGGAATAGATAAGAAACAGTTGTAGTGAAGCTACCATTATTAAAGAGCATTTTTATAATCTACAGGTAGTCTCTGCATGAAAAAATAAATCGTATTACTACTTTATGTTTCTGAGGAGCTCAGTAGCTGTGTGTATACTCTTAGTCCATATCAAATTCAAATTATCCTTAATGTGTCTTAAAATACAGACTGTATAACTTCATACTTATCATGTGCTAAGGGAATAGACACAGGACAGTTGCATTGTTCAAATTAAATGCCATAACACACCCATATCATGTAGATGCCTCAACGCTGCATTCTTTCATTGTGGTTGCATAAAATATTGTTTATCTTCATGCTTAGACAATAAAATCAAATTTAATTTTCCACAAAATCATGCTAATATCAAAAGGTTCCAGTCAACGTCTATTTAATTACTACAGTTCCAAGATTCTTGGAAGGTAGTAAATCAGGGTCCTAAAGCCTTTTTTTCCCTTTTGTTGACATAGAGTGTGTTTTAAAAGTTAGATGAAGTGTGCAATAAAAAAAAGCTTTCTGATAATACTGTTTTAATTTTTTTACACTTTTCCTTTCTAATCCACAAAACTGGCTTCCTACATATTTATAAGTAAACAAAACATATTACTTCATAATGTTATTCATTGATCTACCCTAAGAAAGAATCATCAGAACTTAAATATGTACATGTATATTTATGTATGTGCTTATGGAACTCCCGTCTTTCTGACAGCAAAGTTTCTAAGTGCTGCTAAGATTTTAATAAAATCAAATAGCTTCCTGGGTTATCCTTTTGTCTTTACTGCTCCAAAATGAGGAAACCCTCCAAGGACAGAAATTGCATTCATTCTAAGCTGTGGTCTACAGCTTGCCTTAGTGCTCTGTTAAACCTTTCACCAGAATTCCAGGCCTTCTTTGTGCAGTAGTTATGACTAAACACTGATTAAAAGGAAAGAGGATTATTAAACCTGTTTTTTTCCTCATTTACCAAAAGTTTAAATACCAGAAGGAAAGAGAAATTATTTAATGCACAAGGACAAATGAAGTGCAGGTTACTATCAGAAAATATCAGGATCAACAGCAACATTCTCCTGAGGATAACAAGAACACCATTATTTGTGACTTACTGAAATTGGAAAAAAGCAAAGCAAAGAGTAATCTTGCATTAACTGGACAGTGTACTCCAGTAGATCTCTCTAATAAATAGATTGAGACGTGTTTCTTTGTTTAAGAGTTGACATCATGGTCTAGATAAATGGAATTTCCTATTCATATAACATATTGAAATATTCATCATACTTTTTTGTGTGAATGGCGTTTGCGGGCTCATTCTTATTTCAATGAATGTATTAAAATTTTGTAAATTGTAAATTAAATCATTGACAATTGTTTATGAGATACCTTTAGATGATTTGGCATGCTTATTTATTTCTCATACTTACAATTAATTGTTTAAACAAGTATCACTAATCCCTCAAATAATGTCAAAGATTTTAAGCAGAAAAAGTATGGTCAATGCCCACAAAATAATAAATCATAAATTCTGTGTTACATATGTGTTACACTTCACTCAAATAAGAGGATACTTTTAAGATTCAAGGCTATTTAAAAGTATTCAGTCACTATGCAAATAATCACAAACAGTATGCTCTCAAAAGCAAACTCTATAGAATATTTCATTTATAAAATTCCTTACAAAACTTTATTTTTTTAAATTGGAGGAACTATTCTTGAGAATTTGCTTTCACAAAACTAAAAAGACAAACTTGTTACAAATCAAAAATATTCTGTGAGATTTCAAGGTTTCAATAAATGGGTATTACATGTTATTAAAATAGTAGATTTTAGTAGGTGTTTAAATAAGAAGTAATGTCAGAACTGTTAGTGGTAAAAACAACATCTGTTATCTTTAGAAATAATGTAATTTTGTTTATAGTTTTTTAATAAAGGTAGACTCAGATCATGCTTTCAGTCAGTTCAAATCCTTCTTCAGAACCAACTTTGATCACAATTCATTTTCACGAGCAAGCTGTTTTTCAATAGTAAGAAAAGTAAAATATCAGGTGAACACCCGCAAGAAAAGGTATCTCTGCAGATGTTCCAGAATATGTTTCTTTCAGACTGCAACTACCTTCTGACTCAAATTTCTAGGAAACAGCCTAGAAACACAGGCCATGGAAACATTTCCCATTTAAAAGTCGATCCTGCATTCAGAGAAGTATCAGAAGAAAAAAAAGTATGTATTTTTATGGAGAATTAATCTTCACTCTGTTAGTATTAACCAACAGCTTGAACTACTACAAGAGATTATATAATGAATTTGGTTTGGGTAGGATAATTTCATTTATGTACCAGCAAAAGACAATCACAATGCCTTGACTTAAAATAAACAGTTTTTTAGCTTTGTTTTGAGGAATAAGTTGGTTATGGGAGAGGGGTAATCCAACACAGAATTTTCCCCATTACCTCCCATTTAGGAGATAATATCATGATTTATATTTTATAATGATATATCTTAAAAAATCACAAACTATTTGTTTTCTTTGGTAAGAACACTGCTTTCTTATTCAGTGAAAAATTATTTTCCTTTTAAGTTATGTTATTTTGCTCCAGGAGAAATTCTCATGCATCTTATGTTGATACTACACAAATGCATAGATGTACAAAAGGTGAAACAGTTTATAACTTCTGTACTCTGGCAAGTAATTCTGTCTTCCCATCTTCCAGAAGTTGACTGCCATAGAATCATAGGATCTTTGGGTTGGAAGGAACTTTTTAAGGTCATCTAGTCCAAACCCCTTGCAATGAGCAGGAACATCATCAACAAGATCAGGTTGCTCAGAACCTTGTCCAACCTGACCTGGAATGTTGCCAGGGATGGGGCATCTACCAATGCTCAGGGCAACTTGTTCCAGTGTTTCACCACCCGCATTGTGAAAAATTTCTTCCTTATATCTAGTCTAAATCTATGCTCTTTTACTTTAAAACCATTACCCCTTGTCCTATCAAAACAGGTCCTGCTAAAAAGTCCGTCCCCATCTTTCTTATAAGCCCCCTTTAAGTACTGGAAGACTGCAAGAAGGTCTGCCTAGAGCCTTATCTTCTCCAGGCTGAACAACCCCAACTATCTCAGCTGGTCCTCATAGCAGGGGTGTTCCATCCCTCTGATCATTCTGACAGCCCTCCTCTGGACACACTCCAACAGATCCATG